>NC_052511.1:46309469-46324468 GCF_014356525.2 Nilaparvata lugens | reverse complement strand
CTAGCTGTGCTGTTTCTTCTTATGATATTTTTCTCCATACTAGGCTACTAGTGATTATCTAGTGTTCTAATGGAATTCGAACCATGTCAAAGAAAGGAAAAATGTGAGTAGAAATATGGGTGGAGATTATTAAAACTATAAACTATATACATTTTATAAAACTTTACCTCAAATTGGAATATTATTAATACTATAGAGAGTCCACGTTATAATGGCAGTGTTTGATTAGCAATGGTATTGCTATCCTTGTCTGTTATTCAACAAAGCGGATAGGGCTATCTCTTTCCGCTTTGCTCTGTTGTCAGGTCGTCTTTTATCAATGTAGAAATCATAATCAATTAACTGAATATTTCATCTTGATTATGAACATATATTATGAAATTATTGAAGAATATAATTTTTTTGCTTAATGAAATATAATTAATCATTTTAAACAAGGATGAACAGTTAATATTACATCATTAAACCTGTCTCATCTACCGTCTATACAAGACAGAGGATCAGCAACGTTTTTCTCCTATCTTTCTCCACTGCCGGTTGTGTGTTAATGGGAAGGATATTTTATATTCTTCTAAGAGAATCGATAATTATTTGTTGAAACACCGCCGATTTATGAAGTTACATCACATTATTATTATTATCGTTATTCCAATCGCATTCTATATATTATTATTATTCTCATTGATTAATTATCTATACTCTGTGAAATTCGTTGAATAACTAGCATTATCGTCATTTAATGTAAATTAGTGTATGAGCCAGTAAATATTGTAACATACATAAATAAAGAAATCTAATCTAATCTAATTTGCCATTATAACGTGGACCTCCTGTTAGCAGTCAAATTCTTTCATATTCTACCACTGATAAACAATAACAAAAAACCTCGTCCCATTATTCCAAAACAAACATAATTACTCACTTTTCCTTACGAGTTCTTTCATTATTGGATAGAATAAACGTTAAATTTTTTGAACTGAGATTATAAATAGATTTCTATTTAACGTTAAAATTTAGTAAACTATTCCATTGGATAGGAGATTTAGAAACTAACTCTTCAGAGAGCACAGAAATTTTTGAATAACAACTCAATATTTTGAAATTTTATAAGTATCTGATAAACAGCTGATCATAAATCATTTGAGAGTTGACATCAAAACCATAGAAAAAAGAAACCATAAGAAGATATGCAATGGTTTAGGACGTTTATGTTCAAAAATTCATTAGTTATTTCAAGTTGATCTTCCCAGCCAAAGACTTAAAGATATCACTTTAAAGAGAATTAACCTTGAATTATACTCATTGTAGAGATATACAAGAGACCCTAGATATTTTAAATTGTGGTTTATCAACTTAATGAACAGATTCCTTTGGTCCTAGTACTTGTTTTTGGTGAAACTATGTGACGCTGGTAGTCTCTCATACTGTTCCGTTTTTACACTCTCACCCCAACAAAACAGTAATAATAGACAGTAGTTGACAGTAATCGGCTAGAGTTAGCAAAAATCGGCTTGAAATTTGTAACAAAAACGGCCCATACCATGGGATAGAATCTTTCTATCTTATATTTTATCCATGCCATCCCCCAGTTGCTGAGTTACAGAACCTCTATTAAGTTTAACCACGGTAAAGTGACTTCATTGTAATGTTGTCTGTCTCTGTAATGTAGGCATCGATTCCGTTAGATGACGTCTCATAACTTTATTTAAATATAACTATATTTAACCTTGCTGGGACCTTCCTTATATTCATTGTATAATTTAATTTTATACTGTAATACATCATTCTAATGTAATTCTATTTCTATGTTTCTGATTTTCTGTTGATGTTATTATTATTAAGGATAAATAAACGATTTTGATTTTTTTTTTTGAAATATAGTTTGGTGTTTCAATTTCTCTAAATTCAAAATGTTTAGCTTCTATAATAATATTTTTGGACGAAAATTGAACTTGAACGTTTTACAGTAGAAACATAACCTATTTTTTGGTCATTTTATTAATTTATCAAAATTTGGGAATGGAATAGATTTGGGCCAAGCCCAATGGTTTAGTTCCTTCCTAATCAAATTTATATGACTGTGATTCTGTCCACGAATAAATGAATAAATGAATAACGACGGTTGAGTTTGATGGAGAAAATGCAAGTTTTCAATCAGATGCACAAAGATCCAATAGGATTTAACCACAGTTAAATGACGTCATTGCTTCGGCCTCATTCGTTCACTGGTTTCCGGTGCATTGGAATGAAATCATTTTACAGCGGTTGAATTTGATTTGATTTTTGTGTAATTTGCGTTTTTGTAAGTCTTAATAACCTTTTGGTTCGTTTTTGAATTATTTTTGACGACACTGCAGTCAAATATTTTGAATAATAAATATTATTATTAACTATTGTAAGGTCCACGTTATAATGGCAGTGTTCGATTAGCAATTGTATTGCTATCCTTGTCTATCATTCAACAAAGCGGATAGCGCTATCTCTTTCTCGCTTTGCTCTGTTGCCGGATAGTCTTTTAACCATGTAGAATTAATAATTGATTAACAAAATATTTCATCTTATTCACGAAAATTCTATATTGAATATTGAAAAATATAAGTTCTTGCTTAATTAAATATAATTCTCTTCAATGTTTGATTCCATTACGAACTGCTTGTTAAATAATCACTTTGAACAATTAATTACGACGTAGCATAAATATAATTGGTTATTTTAAATGAGAATGAACAGTTAATATACATCAATAAACCTGTATCAGCTACCGGCTATAGAAGGCATTGACAAGACAGAGGATCGGCAACGTTGTTCTCCTATCTTTCTCTACTGTCACTATAACGTGGACCTCACTATAGCAGTTCGTCATGGATAGTGGAATAGATGATTTACCTTTTGGTGTCTCAAAATATTGATATTTCTTGAATTACGACCTATTATTAAATCTAATGAATCATTAAATCTACAGGTTTAATGATTGATTAGATTTTAATGGTGTACTAGAAGCCTACGTGTTCTTGAGCTGGGTTTACACCAAAGTTATTAACAAAATGTTATTAACTTAATCCTTATAGATTCTATTAGATTGAACATAGCTTATCATACACATGATGAGCATATGTGTTTGTCATGTTCCATTCAATCTAATAGAATTTATAAGGATTAAGTTATTAACATTTTGTTAATACCTTTAGTGTAAACGCAGCTTTAGAGTGAGAAGGAGATATCAATCATAAATTATTTTGTGACAAAAATACTATATTTATTTTAACTCATAAAAACAACGACACAATGTGGATTTGTGATGAAAACTAACATATTTTATAGTTATTATGTTAAGAATATAATAGGAATTGAAATGTGAGAAAACGCAAACGTGAGTATAAACTCATAGAATAATGACTGATATTATGTGAAACAAAATTGAATTTTTCATTATTATTATATTTTTCAAAATATCTATTCAATTATTTATCATTGTTACATGGAGTTGGAAAATGAAATACACCCACACACTTATTGAATAATGACTGATATGTGAAACAAAATTAAATTTTTAATTATTATATTTTTCAAAATATCTATTCAATTATTTATCATTGTTACATGGAGTTGGAAAATGAAATACACACACACTTATTGAATAATGACTGATATTATGTGAAACAAAATTAAATTTTTAGTTATTATTATATTTTTCAAAATATCTATTCAATCATTTATCATTGTTACATGTAGTTGAAAAATGGAATACACAAAAACATTCTAGAGAAAAGTATCTGAGACATCTAGTGCCGGTTGCACAAAAGCCGGTTAGGTTTTAATCTTGGTTAATTCAGCAAGAGCCAGCCAGAGAAGCAGTTAAAGAAAACACTTCTTTGATTGGTTCTTGCGAAATTAACCACGATTAAATTTAAATTCAACTTGCTTTTGTGCAACCGGCAAACTAAATCGTTTAGAAATCAAGATTTTGGAAGAAATCAAACAATACTTGAAGGTTCAAACAATATTTATAAATCTTATTTTAAAGTGGAAAAATAGTTTTACAAAAACAAGAATCAACTACACGAGATAGAAAAATTTGAGAGGTAGTCTATTGTGACAGAAATATATAGATTCAGAGTGCACTGGAAATAATCACACAAGTCATATCAATGTAATACAATTAATAATTATCATTTATTAATTTATTATTAATATTGATTTTAAATAATGCAATGAAGTATACTCTATCCTAATACTGGAAATTCATACACCTAAAAGTTCATCAACTTTCAACTCTTAACGAAACTTCCTCCTTTTATTCTTTTTTATTCTCCCTTCTCCTCTCAATTCTACTCTTCCTTCTCCTCTTCCTTCTCCACAACTTTTGTTTCATCTAGCCTACTGCTTCTCCCACTGCCTTGCTTTATTTGCTGTCTTCTGCTTTCTCTGCTGTTATCTCACTCTTCTTCCTTCTTTTCTTCTTCTTCTTCTTCTTCTTCTTTCTTCTTCTTCTTCTTCTTCTTCTCCTCCTTCTTCTTCTTCTCCTTCTTCTTCTTCTCCTTCTTCTTCTTCTCCTTCTATAGTTCATTTTCTTCTCATACATTTCCTTCCTCATCTTCTTCTTCTTCCTCTTTTTCTTCCTCCTCTTCTTTTTTTTTAAATTCATTTATTTGCCATAAAATAATACAGATTGATAAAATAAATATTTTAACTTACAAAATGGCACTACCGGCAAAGAAAACTTGTGCGCCGGCAGTGAGTTTGAGCAACTAGGTACAGCAAACATGTCAATAGAAAAAAGAGCTAATTCAAACCACTAAAATAAATAAAACTATGGAAACCAGGTCACATCTCAATACTTACAAACGATAAGACAAAGTAACAAATTCATAGTTTGATAGACAACTTTCAGATAGTAAAGGTAGTATTACTTAAAGATAGTAATAATTTGAATAAAACATGATAATAAAGAGTTGATGAATGCCTAGAGTTGAAATAGTTTGACTACAACATTTTCAATCTTGATCCAGTTCTCAATTTTTGTTTTAAGTGCTTTAGAGGGTTTTATTTTTATAAAATGTTCTGGAATAATATTTATTAGTTTATTTACTATGTAGTTGAATTGTCTTCTGCATATAGTTAAGTCAGTTCGAGGAACAATATATATTCTTCTTCCTTCTCTTCCTCCTCCTCCACTTCTTCTTTCTTTTCGAGGGAAATGTATGATAAGAAGAAAATGAACTATAATTTATTATTAAAGTTTACAATGATTTTCACTCACTATAAATAGCCACCATCAACAGCTTATTTTTAGTGTTTTTTTAAATTTCAGCCTTATACAAGTAGAAACGAGAAAAGTTGATGAAACATAATTTGTTCTCCATTTCACTCCCTACAACTTTCGACTCATGCATTATTACCATAAAGTCAATAATTACATCAAAATTAACGAAAAGCTGAATCAGTGCATAGAATGGTTACAGCTTTTTTGTAAATTCCAGGCTTATACGGGACGATACGAAAAAATGTTATTAGGTAAATTTCCTGTTTCATTCTCTACAATTTGTGTTATATGCATTTTTACCGTAAAATCAACAATAAGGCCACAAATCGTGAAAAACTGAATCAATGTATAGATTAGTTACAATTGCTGCCGCTAGGTGGGGCGAGCGCTCCCGTTTGCAGAATTGCAGGTGACGTTTAGTTCAGATTTCTGCCGGCAGAATGTGCTGACGTTCCTTCACTCATCTATCAGGCTCCAGAGCTGTTCTAAGTTTTGGCAGCTGACATTCGGAAGTCTGTGAGAATAGAATATTGTGTAGTTCGTGCAGTTTTTGGCTTGTAACTCCTTAACGGTGCGTTTTAGGTGAATTTTACAGGAAACAATTTTGAAGAGAATAAAATTACCTATACGGTGATGTTGTTCAAAAATCATGATTTTCGAAGGAGTTACAGCACTTCGAAATAAAGATTTGATAGAAAGCCTTGGGTATTCTTGACCAATGCTACATTCAACTTGTGGAATAATAATTATCTTCCTCTTTCTCTTTCTTCTTCTTCCTCACAATCTTCTTCCTCTTCTCCGTTTTCTACTTTCTTTATTCTTCATTTTTCCCCTTTTCTTCATCTTTTTCAGCTTCTTCTTCTTCTTTGTCTTTCCCCTTTTTTTCTTTTTCTTCTACTTCTTCCTCTTCTATATTTTCTCCTCCTCATACTCTTCTCCTTGTTCTTATTGTTCTCCTTCTCCTTCATCTTCTTCTTCACCGCAGGCAGTTTTTTCAGTTCTTCTCATCCCTACTCCTTCACCTCATCCTGCTCATTCTTCTATTCTTCTCTTCCCCCTTCTGCTACAACCAATTCTCCTTCTTCCTCTCCTTCTTCTTCACCAGCACCGCCTGCTCTATATTCAGCTCTTCTCTTCCTCTTCTTCTTCTCCACCTCATTCTGCCAGCTATACTATTCTTCTTTTTCTTTTCTTCTCTTTCTAATTCTAATTTTTTAATCCTTCTACTCCTTTTCCATCTTTTTCTTAATCTTCTCCCTTTACTCTCTCTTTTACTCTCGTTTCCTTCTCCTTCTCCTACTCGCTCTTTTTGTCCTTCGTTTACTCTTCTTTCCCTTGTCCTCCTTCTCTCTCATTTTTATTCTCCCTTTCATCATCCTCTTCCTGTCCTCTCTACTATTCTTCTCTCCCTGTTACTCTTACTCTTCTCATCCTTTGCCTCCTTCTTCCTCCTCTTCTTCTTCTCCCTCTTCTTCTTCTCCTTCTTCTCCTACCTCCTCCTCTTCCTTATCCTCTTCTTCTTCTCCTTCTTCTTCACTATCTCCCTCTGTCCTGATCTTCTTCTACTACCTACTCTTCTATCACTCCTCCCTCTACATCCCTCCTTCCTCTACTTCTCTTCTCCCTCTCCCCCTCTTCACTCTCTATATCACTCTCGCTTTCACTCTCACTCTCTCTATCTTCCTCCTTTCACTACCTAATCTTCTCCTTCTTCCACTTCTTCTTCTTCTTCCTCTCCTTCACTATCTCCCTATCTTTTTCTACTACCTACTCTTCTTTCTCTCCTTCCTCTACTTCTCTTCTTCCTCATCCCCTCCTCACAAACTATATCACTCTCGCTCTCACTCTCTCTCTCTCTTCCTCCTTCTACTACCTAATCTTATTTTTCTTCTTCTCCTTCTTCTAACTCTTCCTCTTCTTCCCCTTCTTCTTCTTTCCCTTCTTCTCATCCCTCTAACAAAATAAAAAAGAATCAATCAATCCTTCCTGTTATCCTCACCTTCTACTCCGCCTCTATCCTTTACTCTATCTTCTTCTTTTATCCTCCACTTTTTCTCTTCTTCTTCTTCCACTTCTTTTTCTTCTTCCTCTCCTCCTTCACTGTCTCCCTCTGTCTCTATCTTCTTCTACTCCGTACTATTTCTTCCCTCTTCTCCTTCCTCTTTTTCTTCCACTTCTTTTTCTTCTTCCTCTCCTCCACTAACTCACTCTGTCTCTATCTTCTTCTACCACCTACTCTTCTTCTTCTTCTTCTTCTCAACCTTCTCTCTTACTCTCTCACTCATTCCCTCTCTGTATCACCCTCTTCACCTCTATCTCCTTCCTCTTTGCTCTCCCTGTCTATCAGCCGCACCTATAACAGCCGACTCCTCCACCACTGACTCTCTCTCTGTCACTATCTTCTTCTACCACCTACTATTCTTCTTCTTAATCTTCTCTCTTACTCTCTCACTTTCTCCTTCCCTGTATCACCCTCTTCACCTCTATCTCCTGCCTCTTTGCTCTCCTTGTCTATCAGGTGGCCCTATCACAGCCGACTATCGTGCATGTCCCCTGGTGTGTCGATGGCCTGCCTGCGCTGTCGGCACTGATGCATCAGCTTGCGGCGGGGCCCCATGGGCATGCCTAGCTGCACCAGGTCACCGTCACTGAGCATCAGCAGGGCGTCCAGGTCGATGCGCTGCTCCACCAGCTGCGGCCACCACTCGCCGCACCCCGACGCCACCAGGAACCGCTTCAGCGCCACCGACCAGCCACTCGTGTCGCCCAAGGCCAAGTCGCTTCCTGTGTCTAGGGGGTCTTCTGCAAGAATATCAGAAAATCGAATTTACTATACTGAGGTATCAGAAATACTTATATAAGACATGTTTTATCAGAATTATACAAAATAGATGCAACTGGTGCAGTCATTTGGATAGAATGCCACAGTGGCGGCTTCTCTTAGGGTTGCAAGGATGCACAACCCCCAACAAATCAGTCAATAGAAAGATACTTTTGAAACGTGTCAATAGCACCTCGATTTGATGGTCGTATGATTAGAGATTATTTTCTCAATTCCGACAAAATTCATACAGCAGAAAGCCAGAACAGATAGTCCAACATTTTGAATTTTCGCGGTCCGAAGAAGGAACGCATAGAATTTGCAACCCCCTATGACGCGTCACTTGTAAGGGAGAATAGCATTGAAAGCCTAAAGTGCTGGCAAACCAGTTGGTTGCTATGACAACGGAAGGCATTTTGAGGATCGCATGGTTGCAGCGTTCCTACAACCCAGTCATTGTATAGAAGCTAACAATATCGACCTATGAAGACTGCCTTCGTATCGATAGTCGATATTATCACACTACAGATGACGAGAGGACAGACGACCATGTTGGAAAGTTTTGTTTGCTTTGATTTGAGGATATGTAAGTGAATGTGTAATGAATAAAGGTTGGCTATTTATTCTATTGAAAATTCATTGGATGATTTATATAGTTTAATGACAATTGAGATTTTGAGAATGGAATTGCACTTAGGTGTTTAAAAAGTCTTGAAAATTACACACAAGCTGTAGAATTGGGTTTACGTGATTAGAAGCAGCAGTTGAAATAGTTATTTGTGCAACTAGTGCGCAAAGTGTCAGTTTGCTGCACCGAATGAAACGTTTACTGCACGGAATGGTTTCTTGAGTGCAGCAGAGGAACTTTGCGCACGTATTTCACATTAAGTTTTTCCTACAGTTACCATTGAATATGAAAAGTGGGTAATTATGGGTAAAATTGCCTGAAATGCATCAAATGTTTTCCTGTGTAATTTTATTATTGATAGAAACCTTAATCCTAAAATCCTAAAGTCCTCGTTGTCCTTGGTTATAATATATAATGAATAATAATTAGCGCGTTGTGCTTCGTTGCACCTCTGCTCACTATAGCAGCCCAGTCACTGTTACCAACTTCATTTTGATTTTGCTGCACTGGTGCTCCATATAACCTACTAAGTATTTTGCGTTGCCATGTTGCAAATCTGGAGTGCAGAATAGTATATTTGCACCTAGGGCCGAAATGAGACTTTTCTGGCTCGAAATCGGTTTTCAAGTCGAGGCCGTAGCCGAGGACTAGGAAAAGATTGAGAGCCAGAAACACATTTTTGCCCATGGTGAGAACGTTATTTTTTGCCACACAGAAAAATAAACAATATAAATATGAGAATAATTTATTGTTTATTAGGCACTTCCGAAAGCAAAGGAAGGTCATAGCTCTAGCAAATCTGAGGTAATCTGAATATCAGGAAATTGTCCAAGTATTTTTATTCTTTATTCTGATTTGTCTAATAAACTAAAAATATGTTCAATTATGTAAGAGGTTGGTTTATAACTTTTTATTCTTCCAATTGACAATAAGATGATTTTATTATAAATGTTTTGATTCTTGAATAATAAACACAAATAATGAAACATTTTTTGATCAGCTGTTTTAGCACTGAAAATTGGCAAATCTGAATGTCAACGTCAACCAATGCTTGTTGTCGTTGACTTCGGAAGCTTAGGTTAGAAGTCTATCCTACTCTGAAAATCGAATTTGAATAATTATAATATATAAATCTATTCATCCAAATAAAATGATATTATCTTATTGCAGAATACTTATTCAACTCTAGAAGCATAAAACGATTCCATTTCATAAACCATTTTGTAAACACGTCCACATCAAATCAGAATCAGCTGACTTCAAGGTTATTTAACAGCCCTAGGGCCGTAAAACTTTTACCGGCCTGGTCAGAAAACAGTCATTTTCGGCCTCCATATGACGCACGAAAACCAGCTCATTATATCCAAGTGGGGCGAAAAAACATTTTTGCCCGTGGTGCGAACGCTATTTTTCGCCACACAGAAAAATAAACAATGAATATATGAGAATAATTGTTTATTAGGCATTTCCGAAATCAAAACTGGAAGGTCATAGCTCTAGCAAATCTGAGGTAATCTGAATATCAGGAAATTGTCCAAGTATTTTTATTCTTTATTCTGATTTGTCTAAATATCCTAAAAGACTATGTTCAATTATGTGAGAGGTTAAGTTTATACTTTTCTATTCTTTCAAATGACAATAAGATGATATTATTATAAATGTTTTGATTCTTGAATAATAAACACAAATATTGAAAAGTTTTTGATCAGCTGTTTTAGCACTCTTGAAATTTGGCCAATCTGAATGTCAAAGTCAACAATGCTTGTTGTCGTCGACTTCGGAAGTTTAGGTTAGAAGTTCTATCCTACTCTTAAAATCAAATTTGAATAGTTTATAATATCTTATTTGTATTCCATTCATCCAAATTAAATGATAGTATCTTTACTTTATTCAATTCTAGAAGCATAAACTGATTCCGTTTCATAAACTATTTTGTAAACACGTTCACATCAAATCAGAATCAGCTGACTTCAAGGTTATTTTACAGCCCTAGGCCGTAAAAATTTTTACCGCCCTGGTCAGAAAACAATCTTTCGGCCCCTATTACGCACGAAAACCAGCTCATTACATCTTATGGAGGCCGAAAGTGATTGTTTTCTGACCAGGCCGGTAAAATTTTTACGGCCCTAGGGCTGTAATATAACCTTGAAGTCAGCTGATTCTGATTTGATGTGAACGTGTTTACAAAATAGTTTATGAAACAGATCAGTATGCTTCTAGAATTGAATAAAGTTTTTGCAATAAGATACTATCATTTTATTGGATGAATGAAATACAAATGAGATATTATAAACTATTCAATTCAATTTTCAGAGTATAATAGAATCTAACCTCAAACCTCCTAGTTACAGCGTTTATCACGGGAATGGTGGAAAAACGGAATCATTTTATGCTTCTAGAATTCAGTAAAGATTCTGCAATAATATACTATCATTTTATTTGGATGAATAAAATACAGATAAGATATATATATCATAAACTATTCAAATAATTCGATTTTCAGAGTAGGATAGAACTTCTAACCTAAACTTCCGTTGACATTCAGATTGGCCAAATTTCAAGGGTGCTAAAACAGCTGATCAAAAACTTTTCATTATTTGTGTTTATCATTCATAATTAAAACATTTATATGTCATCTTATTGTCATTGGAAGAATAAAAAGTATAAACTCAACCTCTTACATAATTGAACATAATCTTTTAGACAAATCAGAATAAAAAATAAAAATACTTGGACAATTTCTTAATATTCAGATTACCTCAGATTTGCTAGAACTATGACCTTCCACTTTTTCTTTCGGAAGTGCTTATAATAGACAATTATCTCATATTGTTTATTTTGTGTGGCGAAAAATAACGTTCTCACCATGGGCAAAAATGTTTTTCCGGCTCTCATCTTTTCTAGTCTTGGCCTACGGCCTCGGACTTGAAAACCGATTTCGAGCCAGAAAAGTCTCATTTTCGGCCCTAGGTGCGAAATATACTATTCCAGCTCTCAATCTTTTCTAGTCCTCGGCCTACGGCCTCGGACTTGAAAACCGATTTCGAGCCGGAAAAGTCTCATTTTCGGCCATAGGTGAGAAATATACTATTCCCGCACTAGAGCGGAAAAGTGATTCTTTGCGTTCTGTAATCAGTGCAGCAATGGCCACTTTTCAACGTAACTGTAGGAAAATATATTTCTGCTATCTATTGTCTTTCAAGGCTAATAACAAATGGCGAGAGATGTATTCTAAACAGTTTTGGGTTTTCTATTTCTATTGTATTGTTCGAATCTTGTAACATTCATTTCCTTGTTATCAATGTATTTTAATAAAATAATCGTCCCAATTTATTGCATTATTTCAATGCCACCTGGAAGAATGCCCCTTGAAGTCCAAAACTATAGACCTACTAGAAAATCAAAATAAAAAATATAACAGATATTTCAAATTATCTGAGACAATGGAACTATTTTTTTGTTGAACTCACCATCACTAGTATCAATGTCGGCGTGATGATGCTGCCAATGTAGGACTCCTCCCACCCCTCCCACCTGGTTCCTCTTAGCCAGACTCCCAGCACTGCCAATACTGCTATCCTCTTCTCCTCCTCCTACTCCTACTTCTCCTCCCCCTCCTACTCCTAACCCATCCTGTCCTTCTCCCCCGCTGTCCTTGTCTAGGTCCAGGGCTGGCAGGGCACTCAAGGTTCCGGCTAGGGCGTTTCTGCAAAAATTGAGGAAACGAAATTTTAGGAGTGAAAAATAATTAGAAATAAGGAGGATTAATTTACTGATATTGAGGGGTTTGTCATGGAGAAGAAATAGTGTAAGAGATATCCCATGCTATAGGTAGTCTGTGTTTCAAATTTCAAGCCAGATTTGTGTTAACTCAAGCCGATTACTGTCGACTACTGTCATAATAAAGAATGAGGAGGATTAAATTACTGATACTGGAGGGTTTATCATGGAGAAAATATAGTATATAAAGTATCCCATGGTATAGGTCGTTTGTGTTCCAAATTTCAAGCCAATCTTGTAAACTCAAGCCGACTACTGTCTATTATTACTGTTTTAGACGGGTAGGACTGTAATGCCATAGAATGAATGAATGAATGAATGAATGAATGAATGAATGAATGAATGAATGAATTTTATTTGCCAAAAACAAAATACAAAAAAGCTTTACAAAAAATTAATATAAGTATATGCTACTGCACGTAAACCAAGAGAAAAGATAGTACGAGAAGATTTCTGTTAACTCAAACCGATTCTTCTTGACTACTGTCTATTATTACAGTTGTGGTGAGACGCAGTATGAGAGACTACCAGCGTCACACAGTTTCACACAGTAATAGGACTATCGGCTTGAGTTAACGCTAAGTAACGCTGATTACACACTGGGCGGTTTCTGCCGCGGCGGCGAAACTGCCGTCGCCGCCTCGAAAAAAAGTCAAGCTTATACATTCAGCGGCAAAAATACCGCCAAACATCGAGCGGCAAAACTACCGCCACGTATGATCAGTAGCCAAAATAATTCTTGTAGTTCTTCATTGCTTAATGTGTTGTGACTCCTCTGTTTCATGATTGTTCAGTTAGTTGTATTTTGCACATTTTTTTATATTAACTCACTCATTTTCTCGCACTCGTCAACCAGAAACACTCAAAACAATAAAAAAAAGTTATAAACAACTCACAAACTTTACAACAAGACACAAATTGAAAGGCTGATTTTCGAAGACCTCTGACTTGGAGCAACTGGGAAAGACGACTGATCAGCGGCGACGGTAGACAACCGCCGAATGTGTTAACGCCCATTTGATCACGTACGCCACTGCGTAGACAAGAGCGGCAAAAACACCGCCAGCCGCAGTGCCAGCTGCACAGCTGCCGCCAACGGCAATATGGCCGCGCGGCGCTTCTGCCGCCAGTGTGTAAACTTCCATTCAAGTCTATAGACTACTGCTCGAACGACGGTGACGGCGAAATTACCGCCCAATGTGTAACCGGCGTTAAAGTTTTGAATGAAAACGCCCTATTGCGTATCTTCTCATGCTATCACACCCCTAGCCAATCAGAAGCTAGCTTGTTAGCCACACCCCCAGCCAATAATCACTAGCCAGAAGCAGATAATTCATCAGTTGATTACACAGTTTGCCAATGGATGAAACCAAGGTGCCTAGAATACATTCTAGGTATTTTGTATTCTAGGTATACAAAATTCTAGGTATTATAATTAAAGTTTGTAAAGTTTGTGAGTTGTTTATAACTTTTTTTTATTGTTTTGAGTGTTCTGGTTGACGAGTGTGAGAAAATGAGTGAGTTAATACTCATATTCTATGAGTATTCTAGGTATATACTAGGAATACATTCTAGGTATTTTGTATTCTATGTACATCGGATGAAACTGTTCACCGATCTCTATTCCTAGAGTGAAATCCACGTTATAATGGCTGTGGAGAAAGATAGGAGGGCAGCGTAGCCGAGTCTATGCCTTGCCGCTGCCTTCCATAGAGGAAAGCTGATACCGATATCTGTTTATTCTTGTTTACGATAATCAATTACATTTTATTCATCAAGGAGATATATTTCTCAATTATTGAATGAAACATTCCCAAGATTCAGATCTAATATTTTTTTAATAATATTTCTGTATATTACACAATTAATCTGTTGGAAAACGATCTGGCAGAGCAAGAAAATCTGAGAGCCAAAATTCACAACAGCTTGTCTATGTTTTTAACTCAGTTTCTTTATTGCTTGGTTTCAAGAAGCATTTGACAAGAGCAGCAGAGAAACTGAAAACCAGGAATAACATTCTCCAGAAGCTGTGTGGAACTACATGGGGAGCTTCAGCTTGCACACTGAGAACATCAGCCCTGAACCTTGTGTTTTCAGCTGCTGAGTATTGTGCTCCAGTATGGATTAATAGCTCTCATGTACATAAAGTTGATGCTCAGTTGAACAACTCAATGAGAATGATTGCTGGTGTTATCGGGTCCACCCCCAAAGAATGACTACCAGTGTTGAGTCACATTCCACCACCGAAACTCCGACGCATGAATGCACTCACGAAAGAGCACCACAAAGTTCAGCAAAATCAAAACCTGCCAATACATGAGGATGGAGATGATGCTAATCAAAGCCGCTTAATATCAAGGAAGTCTTCGACCAGTACTGCATCAGCTGCCTTGGCTGATGGATTCTGCTTGACTGAGTCCTGGTGACAAGAATTGTCTGCAAAACAAAGCAATTCCATCCCGTGTACCAACCAAGAGCCACCAGGTTTTGATCTACCACGTAGATTA
>NC_052511.1:46104469-46304469 GCF_014356525.2 Nilaparvata lugens | reverse complement strand
GGACCTCAATATAGATATAACAATTGGTTTCAATCTTGAAATTTTCCTAATGAAAATTTGTGAGTTCTGTTGCACAAAAGCCTATTGAGTTTGACCAAACAATTTTAGAGAACGACAGTTCTCTTTTCAATAAACCCTTCTCTAATATTAGTTCTCGTGACATTTAATCATGATTACAATTTAACGGGATTTCGTGCAACTGGGCCAGAACTTTGTATATATTATTCCTGTATAATTGACCGAACGCAGTGAGGTCTATTTTTAACTCGGATTTTCTTTCGTCTATCTGTATGCATGTAGCGCATTTATGGCCAAACGCGTAGGTAGAATTCTATGAGATTCTACGATTCTACGAGGCAGGAGTATTCCTTTTTCAACTGCACGTCGATGTATACACAAGGTTTTATGCAATTTTTCATTTCAAGGATAATATGGAAGGAAAAGGAATTTTCTCCATACTCCGATATCACTGTATATATAATTATGTAATCTACTCTGAAGATGGGATTAATCAGGCAAGAGAATTATTCATAATCAATCAGCTGACAAGTGCATTATTCATTGCATTTATTTCACAGCCGGTGTTCAGGTCACACAATCTACTTGTGGATAAGAGAACTGCGTGACGTCTACTGTTCACAGAACTTCTAGTTTGATACAAACCCTGATATCGTTGCTGCTATGCTTGAGTTGGCTTGTTGCCCTGAGTTTCCTGTCGATAATTTTCTTCACACCTGTCTGAACAGCTGGTTTCTTGGATAACGTTCCTGCTCCCACAATTTGAGTGAACGAGGGTCCTGTCACCTCTATTACCGATTTTCTGTTGTAAGAAAAAATAAAAATATATAAAAATCTATTATCAATCACTGGCGAACTGAAACTTCAAATTGGGAAGAATATACGATAATGCCAACTCCACTACACTGAAATGTAGTGGAGTGGAACAGTATAGGGGTAATCAAAATTAGAGATTAATCGAATTTCCATCTATAGTGAGGTCCACGTTATAATAGCAGTTGAGAAAGATGGGAGAACAACGTTCATAATAATAATAGTAATATTTTATTCTCAACAAAAGTATAACAAAAACAATGTAATACAGTTGAAAAACGTCACAGATAAATAACATAATAACATAAAATATCAATCTTAAAATAAAACTCCAATAACATTTAACAATTCATTAAATTTGCAAAATTTAGATAATAATTTTTTCCACCTTAACAAGAATTCGTCAACCTCATAGAAAGCCCTCTCACTGAGAAAAAATATAGTTTTGTTTTGAATTGTTTTTCTTCAACAATACTTCTCAAATCAGCCGGAAGTTTCGCAGAAAACTTTTGTCCCCTATAAGTAGGTGTTTTCTCAAATACACTCAGCCTATGTCTCTCAACTGAAATGTTATTCCTTCCTCTAGTGTTATAGCCATGAATATCTGAGTTAACTTGGAATGAATTCAACCTATCCTTCACATGTAATATTGATTTGAAAATGTTCAATGATGGAACAGTTAAAATACTTAGGCTACTGAAAGACTCCCGACATGTCTGTGGAAATTTGAGCCCCTCCAGGTATCTTATTGCGGACTTTTGCAAAACAAAAATTCTTTGAATGTTTTGCTTCGAGGTACTCCCCCATAATTCAATGCCATAAGCAATGTGGGATTCAATCAGTGCATAGTAGACACTTTTTGCTGTTGTTTTAGGCACCCGTTTAACAATACTAAATGCAAAAAGTGACCTACTTAATTTCAATGATATCTTGTTCACATGATCCCCCCAATTAAGCTTGGAATCCATCGACAAACCTAACATGTTCACAACAGTACAACTTTCAATGTTCGTTTCACCAAGTGTTATGGTGGGGTGAAAAGGACGATACTTATAATCAAAGCTGATGACATGACTTTTGTTTGAATTTATAGTGAGGTCTGAATCATTAAAAAACTGCACAACCTCATTTGCCATGTTATTTGCCTCAATCTCCAAGTCTATGAGATCTGATCTCTTAAATAGGAAGGTACAATCATCGGCATAGTTTCCGATTCTCTGTCTTGTCAATGCATCCTATAACTGATACCGCTTTATTGATGTAATGTTAACTGTTCATTCGCGTTTAAGATAGTCAATTTCATTCTATCAAGCAAGAAATTATATTTTTCAATAATGAATTTTCATAATTATGATGAAATATTCCGTTAATTAATTATTAACTCTACATTGTTAAAAGACGATCTGGCAACAGAGCAAAGCGAGAAAGATATAGCACTTTTCGCTTCCGTTGGATGATAGACAAGGATAGCAATACCATTGCTAATCAAACACTGCCATTATAACGTCGATCTCACTCTAGCTGTTTACCCTGTTGTCAATATTTGCAGTATCAGAAGTCTCGGGATGATTTACAGCATTCAATTTCGATTTTGGTTAATAATAATTATTCAAAATTAGTTTGATAGAGTGATAAAATACAGCAAAAACATATTGATAATTAGATTGAATATTGACACATAGGAAAAAATCTGGTGCACTCACACGACTTTCCTTGCCGTTATGAAAATTAATCACCTGACGCTAGTGTACCCGCGCATCTCAAGTCTACTATTCAAAGATTTGATCCAGCTGGTGACAGGGCAATAACGCTGGAGACACACATGAGGTCTGCTATCTCTTCATAGTGAATGATTTAATAGAATCAACAATAATTTGCAATTGAATAATCACATTTTCTCCAATTTAAAGCTTATTTTCAATTTTAGGTGAAAATGTTACTGAACATTCATTCTCAATCTACTCCACTTGATTTTTTTTGTTTCAATTGTATCTGAAGCCTGATAATTGGGAATCTATCTGCATTGATGGGCGGGGCTCATGAAACTTTTACAGATATGGTACTTGTGGCAGTTGATAGAGCTTATCGATGACTATTTTAGGTATGAATTTGATCAAAATCGTTGGAGCCGTTTCCGAGAAAATCACGAAAAACCCTGTTTTTGACAACATTTTCGCCATGAGATATCGTGTACACAGACGCACATACACTCATACATACACACACACACACACACACAACACACACACACACACACACACACACACACACACACACACATACAGACCAATACTTCAAAAACCAGTTTTTCGGACTCAGGGGACCTTGAAACGTATAGAAATTTAGAAATTGGGGTACCTTAATTTTTTTCGGAAAGCAATACTTTCCTTATCTATGGTAATAGGGCAAGGAAAGTAAAAACAGATTGATAATTAGATTGGATATTGACACATAGGAAATAATATAGCATAAGTAGATATCCCATAGCACGAGTCCTTCATGTTTCAAATTTCAAGCGATTCTTTCTTAACTCAAGCCGATTACTGTTGACTACTGTCTATTATTACTGTGTTGTTGGGATGAATACGACACATAGCTCAACGAAAAAGACCTACTAGGACCATCGCCTTGAGTTGGAAATTGAAACATTGAAAATTGGACCATAAACGCCCTATTTGAAATTGAAATTGAAATTTATTCATAACACTGACAATTTACAAACAAAAGTAAATGAACTTAACAAATCAGAACAATAATTTTCAAAAAATAATTATGGTTATCTTCTTATGCTATCTTTTTTCTATGCTCCTACTCGATCGACCTATTTATTTAAAGGAAACAATTGAATGCTAGGATAATCAAATAATGAATCAAACTACAATAATGTGTTAATCTGATAACATGACGTCATTTTACGGTGGTTGAGTTTGATTTGATTCATATGCAACCAACCTGAATATAGGTCTAATTAATTTATAAACAATAAATATAATTATATGAATTTGACGTAGTCTATGTTCAGAATGAATTCGATGACAATAAAATTCGTTTTATTCAATTTATTTATTCAATTTCATCTCGAGTTTCTGAATTTATTGATTGATTAAAATATTTTTCACTTTTTGTGTAGTTGAGAAGTTGATATTGTGGTAATTATTCATATTGAATGAAAAAAAAGTTTATCAGAGATTGACAATGGTGTAATAACCGAAATCGGTCTTTCTAATTATCAATAAATCAGTGGTTTTTTGACAATTTCTTAGTCTTTTTCATTCAATATGAATAATTACCACAATATCAACTTCTCAACTACACAAAAAATATTCATTCATTTACTCATTATTTAATTAATCATTTATTTACCTTGAAGGGAGAGTTGTAGGTATCGGAGTATCCACCTCTATCTTGTGCCCTCCAAGAATTTCCTTCTCCACTTTCTTTATCCTCTTCTCTTCCTTCTCCCGTTCCTTCTTCATTCTCTCTTCGTACTTCTTCTATGGCGTTCGGCATCCTTTTGTGCCTTCTCCTTCCTCAATTTCGCCTCTCTCCTGGAAAATGGGACAGATACACACACACATACAGACCAATACTTCAAAACCAGTTTTTCGGACTCAGGGGACCTTGAAACGTATAGAAATTTAGAAATTGGGGTACCTTAATTTTTTTCGGAAAGCAATACTTTCCTTATCTATGGTAATAGGGCAAGGAAAGTAAAAACAGATTGATAATTAGATTGGATATTGACACATAGGAAATAATATAGCATAAGTAGATATCCCATAGCACGAGTCCTTCATGTTTCAAATTTCAAGCGATTCTTTCTTAACTCAAGCCGATTACTGTTGACTACTGTCTATTATTACTGTGTTGTTGGATGAATACGACACATAGCTCAACGAAAAGACCTACTAGGACCATCGCCTTGAGTTTCCTGTCGATAATTTCTTCACACCTGTCTGAACAGCTGGTTTCTTGGATAACGTTCCTGCTCCCACAATTTGAGTGAACGAGGGTCCTGTCACCTCTATTACCGATTTTCTGTTGTAAGAAAAAATAAAATATATAAAAATCTATTATCAATCACTGGCGAACTGAAACTTCAAATTGGGAAGAATATACGATAATGCCAACTCCACTACACTGAATGTAGTGGAGTGGAACAGTATAGGGGTAATCAAAATTAGAGATTAATCGAAATTCCATCTATAGTGAGGTCCACGTTTAATAGCAGTTGAGAAAGATGGGAGAACAACGTTCATAATAATAGTAATATTTTATTCTCAACAAAAGTATAACAAAAACAATGTAATACAGTTGAAAAACGTCACAGATAAATAACATAATAACATAAAATATCAATCTTAAAATAAAACTCCAATAACATTTAACAATTCATTAAATTTGCAAAATTTAGATATAATTTTTTCCACCTTAACAAGAATTCGTCAACCTCATAGAAAGCCCTCTCACTGAGAAAAAAATATAGTTTTGTTTTGAATTGTTTTTCTTCAACAATACTTCTCAAATCAGCCGGAAGTTTCGCAGAAAACTTTTGTCCCCTATAAGTAGGTGTTTTCTCAAATACACTCGCCTATGTCTCTCAACTGAAATGTTATTCCTTCCTCTAGTGTTATAGCCATGAATATCTGAGTTAACTTGGAATGAATTCAACCTATCCTTCACATGTAATATTGATTTGAAAATGTTCAATGATGGAACAGTTAAAATACTTAGGCTACTGAAAGACTCCCGACATGTCTGTGGAAATTTGAGCCCCTCCAGGTATCTTATTGCGGACTTTTGCAAAACAAAAATTCTTGAATGTTTTGCTTCGAGGTACTCCCCATAATTCAATGCCATAAGCAATGTGGGATTCAATCAGTGCATAGTAGACACTTTTTGCTGTTGTTTTAGGCACCCGTTTAACAATACTAAATGCAAAAAGTGACCTACTTAATTTCAATGATATCTTGTTCACATGATCCCCCCAATTAAGCTTGGAATCCATCGACAAACCTAACATGTTCACAACAGTACAACTTCAATGTTCGTTTCACCAAGTGTTATGGTGGGGTGAAAAGGACGATACTTATAATCAAAGCTGATGACATGACTTTTGTTTGAATTTATAGTGAGGTCTGAATCATTAAAAAACTGCACAACCTCATTGCCATGTTATTTGCCTCAATCTCCAAGTCTATGAGATCTGATCTCTTAAGGGTAGGAACAATCATCGGCATAGTTTCCGATTCTCTGTCTTGTCAATGCATCCTATAACTGATACCGCTTTATTGATGTAATGTTAACTGTTCATTCGCGTTTAAGATAGTCAATTTCATTCTATCAAGCAAGAAATTATATTTTTCAATAATGATTTTCATAATTATGATGAAATATTCCGTTAATTAATTATTAACTCTACATTGTTAAAAGACGATCTGGCAACAGAGCAAAGCGAAAAAGATATAGCACTTTTCGCTTCCGTTGGATGATAGACAAGGATAGCAATACCATTGCTAATCAAACACTGCCATTATAACGTCGATCTCACTCTAGCTGTTTACCCTGTTGTCAATATTTGCAGTATCAGAAGTCTCGGGATGATTTACAGCATTCAATTTCGATTTTGGTTAATAATAATTATTCAAAATTAGTTTGATAGAGTGATAAAAATACAGCAAAAAACATATTGATAATTAGATTGAATATTGACACATAGGAAAAAAATCTGGTGCACTCACACGACTTTCCTTGCCGTTATGAAAATTAATCACCTGACGCTAGTGTACCCGCGCATCTCAAGTCTACTATTCAAAGATTTGATCCAGCTGGTGACAGGGCAATAACGCTGGAGACACACATGAGGTCTGCTATCTCTTCATAGTGAATGATTTAATAGAATCAACAATAATTTGCAATTGAATAATCACATTTTCTCCAATTTAAAGCTTATTTTCAATTTTAGGTGAAAATGTTACTGAACATTCATTCTCAATCTACTCCACTTGATTTTTTTTGTTTCAATTGTATCTGAAGCCTGATAATTGGAATCTATCTGCATGATTGAGGGCGGGGCTCATGAAACTTTTACAGATATGGTATTGTGGCAGAGTTGATAGAGCTTATCGATGACTATTTTAGGTATGAATTTGATCAAAATCGTTGGAGCCGTTTCCGAGAAAATCACGAAAACCCTGTTTTTGACAACATTTTCGCCATGAGATATCGTGTACACAGACGCACATACACTCATACAACACACACACACACACACACACACACACCACACACACACACACACACACACACACACACACACACACATACAGACCAATACTTCAAAAACCAGTTTTTCGGACTCAGGGGACCTTGAAACGTATAGAAATTTAGAAATTGGGGTACCTTAATTTTTTTCGGAAAGCAATACTTTCCTTATCTATGGTAATAGGGCAAGGAAAGTAAAAACAGATTGATAATTAGATTGGATATTGACACATAGGAAATAATATAGCATAAGTAGATATCCCATAGCACGAGTCCTTCATGTTTCAAATTTCAAGCGATTCTTTCTTAACTCAAGCCGATTACTGTTGACTACTGTCTATTATTACTGTGGTTGGGATGAATACGACACATAGCTCAACGAAAAAGACCTACTAGGACCATCGCCTTGAGTTGGAAATTGAAACATTGAAAATTGGACCAAAACGCCCTATTTGAAATTGAAATTGAAATTTATTCATAACACTGACAATTACAAACAAAAGTAAATGAACTTAACAAATCAGAACAATAATTTTCAAAAAATAATTATGGTTATCTTCTTATGCTATCTTTTTTTCTATGCTCCTACTCGATCGACCTATTTATTTAAGGAAACAATTGAATGCTAGGATAATCAAATAATGAATCAAACTACAATAATGTGTTAATCTGATAACATGACGTCATTTTACGGTGGTTGAGTTTGATTTGATTCATATGCAACCAACCTGAATATAGCCTAGGTCTAATTAATTTATAAACAATAAATATAATTATATGAATTTGACGTAGTCTATGTTCAGAATGAATTCGATGACAATAAAATTCGTTTTATTCAATTTATTTATTCAATTTCATCTCGAGTTTCTGAATTTATTGATTGATTAAAATATTTTTCACTTTTTGTGTAGTTGAGAAGTTGATATTGTGGTAATTATTCATATTGAATGAAAAAAAAGTTTATCAGAGATTGACAATGGTGTAATAACCGAAATCGGTCTTTCTAATTATCAATAAATCAGTGGTTTTTGACAATTTCTTAGTCTTTTTCATTCAATATGAATAATTACCACAATATCAACTTCTCAACTACACAAAAAATATTCATTCATTTACTCATTATTTAATTAATCATTTATTTACCTTGAAGGGAGAGTTGTAGGTATCGGAGTATCCACCTCTATCTTGTGCCCTCCAAGAATTTCCTTCTCCACTTTCTTATCCTCTTCTCTTCCTTCTCCCGTTCCTTCTTCATTCTCTCTTCGTACTTCCTTCTATGGCGTTCGGCATCCTTTTGTGCCTTCTCCTTCCTCAATTTCGCCTCTCTCCTGGAAAATGGGACAGATACAAAAATAAATATCAGAATTTAGGAGAGGAATAGCACAAGGTTACCTTATTTTTCCTCTCCCCCATCATTTTGATGATGTACTTATTGTATGGATGGAGGATAAGATACTGAAAATAATAGAGATTTCGAGGTTGTACAGCTTTGTGAATTATATTGTTTGCCTGATCATGAATGATTATAGGCTAGCAAGCCTATTATATTGAGCGAGCAATTTCTGTATTTATATATCTGGTTATTTTTATATCTGGTTATTTATGTTTATTGGATCTCGAAAACGGCTCTAACGATTTTCACGAAATTTAGGTTTATATGATATAAAAATTCGTTTGCACTAGGTCTCATCCTTGAGAAAACTTGCTGAACGGCATTAAAAGGACAATCTATCCTTGGCTGGAACAGCTGTGGATAGTAAAAAAGTAAGTATGTGAATAAACAAAATATCGCATCCCTGAAATTCATAAGATGACGTATAGCCAGCTGTGAAATATAAACACGATAATTTTAGAGAATTGTGCTATGTTTATCAATAAATAAAAATAACTAGCGAAGCTCGGTGCCCCGATATTTGAGAATTGATTGGCGAAGACAAAACTATAATTATTACTATGATTAATTCAATTACATCATCATCCAAACCAATTATTATATCATTTAATGAATCAATTATCATAAACAATATAAATTATACTGGTAATCATTGGCATTCACTCCACATGGACGGACGAAATTATGGCATTATGATTTCAATAATCATCAATCAATGGATTATATTAATTCATGAAGAAGGGAAACACAAGAAGAAGACGAAAAGAAGATGTGAAGAGAAAAGTGATAGAAGAGAACGTCAAGAAAAATATATTGAAAGTTTAGGGAAAGGAAGAGAATTTTTGGAAAAATGAGCAAGAAAGCGGGTAGAAGAAAAAGGAAGGAAAAAGTTAGAGTGGATGAAATGATGAGGAGGAGTTGTAGGTGAAGAAGAAGAAGAGGAAAAAGAGGAAGAATAAGATGAAGAAGAAAGAGTAGAAGAATAAGACGAAGAAGACATCATGGAAGAATTAAATATCTACAGTATGAATGAAAGAGTTACGGAGAATCGCCATTAATGTGGAGGGAGCATGTCCAAAGAAGAAGAAGAAGAAGAAGAAGAAGAAGAAGAAGAAGAAGAAGAAGAAGAAGAAGAAGAAGAAGAAGAAGAATATTGATTATGGATTATTATGAACCCTAGTAATTATCTGATTGTGACAAATTAATTGACTTACTTGTTGGTTACCTCCTGTTTGGCAGCTGCTTTATCGAGGTAGTCGAGGACGGCATGCCTTGAATGGGCGGCTGCCAGCTGCATGGGCGTGCGTGAGTCGTGGTCCAGTTGCCACACATTGACTCCAAACGCCACCAGGAAGGTGACACAAGGCAGGTGACCTCTGGCGGCCGCCAAGTGCAGTCCACTCTGCCCGAAGTGGTAGTTGCATTTTTCTGGGTCACCCCTAAATAAATAACACATTATATTTAGAGGGTAGTTTTATCAACCTCCGATCTCATATATCATGAGACACAGACAAGTGGTACAGTTAAAAATAATCCTCAATTACATACAAAAAGCATGAAAAATAGAGAGCTCAACAGATTTTGTCCACTTTTTGTGTAGTTGAAAAGTTGATATTGTGGTAATTATTCATATTGAATGGAAAAGACTAAGAAATTGTCAAAAACCACAGATTTATTGATTCTTAGAAAGACCGGTTTCGGTTATTACACCATTGTTGATAAACATCAGAGATTGACAATGGTGTAATAACCGAAACCGGTCTTTCTAAGTATCAATAAATCTGTGGTTTTTGACAATTTCTTAGTCTTTTTCATTCCAGATTTAGTCCATTTTTCATAAGTTTTGTATGTAATTAGGGATAATTTTTTCAAGATTGCGATTGTCCATTATAGACTTATTTTACATCTTTCTCTTCGAAATTGAATTTTCTACAAGCTCTGTAGAAAAATATTTTATGTTTAATGTACATTTAACATAGTAAATCTGCTTCAAACCTTGAATGAACGTGTTTTTCATGACCATGTTTCGCGTATTTCATCACTTATCTTAAATTGAATGAAAAAGACTAAGAAGTTGTCAAAAACCACAGATTTATTGATACTTAAAAAGACCGGTTTCGGTTATTACACCATTGTTGATAAACATCAGAGATTGACATGGTGTAATAACCGAAACCGGTCTTTCTAAGTATCAATAAATCTGTGTTTTTGACATTTCTTAGTCTTTTTCATTCCAGATTTAGTCCATTTTTCATAAGTTTTGTATGTAATTAGGGATAATTTTTTCAAGATTGCGATTGTCCATTATAGACTTATTTTACATCTTTCTCTTCGAAATTGAATTTTCTACAAGCTCTGTAGAAAAATATTTTATGTTTAATGTACATTTAACATAGTAAATCTGCTTCAAACCTTGAATGAACGTGTTTTCATGACCATGTTTCGCGTATTTCATCACTTATCTTAAATTGAATGAAAAAGACTAAGAAGTTGTCAAAAACCACAGATTTATCGATACTTAAAAAAAACCGGTTTCGGTTATTACACCATTGTCAATCTCTGATAAACATCAATGATAAACATCTCTGATAAACATCAATGATAAACATCTCTGATAAACATCAATGATAAACATCTCTGATAAACATCAATGATAAGCATCTCTGATAAACATCTCTGATAAATATCAGACATTGAAAATGGTGTAATAACCGAAACCGGTCTTTCTAAGTATCAATAAATCTGTGGTTTTTGACAATTTCTTAGTCTATCTCATTCAATATGAATAGTTACCACAATATCAACTTCTCAACTACACAAAAACATATCTTAAAAATTACTGTAGCTACAGGTCTGAAACGTTTTTATTTAATTTTTCAGTTCATTCTACATGAAGTAAGCTAATTAATGCATCTTAATTGACAGCAAACAAATACCTCTATAGCTTCGTTACGGCAGGGGAACTGAAATTCAGACGAAATATTTTTCGGGGCTATGTTAGTTGAAACTTTTTTTCTTTTTTTGATGAGAGGAATCACGCCCTGACTTATGGGCACCTCTTTTCAGATCACCCTGTAATAGTGAGGTCCACGTTATAATGGTACCTAGTGTTAGATTAGCAATGGTATTGCTATCCTTGTCTATATCATTTAACAAAGTGGATAGCACTATCTCTTTCTCGTTTTGCTCTGTTGCCAGATCGTCTTTCAACAATGTAGAATTGATAATTAATTAACAAAATATTTCATCTTGTTTATGAAAATTCATTATTAAATTATTGAAAAATATAATTTCTTGCTTGATAAAATACTAGTAGTTCTGTGAACAGTAGACCTCACGGAGTATTCTCATCCACAAGTACCTGATTGAAACTATAGACCTTATGGAAATACAGCAATGGACTGGCTTCTCCACACATCTGTGTAATCACTTGTCAGATGATTTATGATGAATGATAATTCTATAGTCTGATTTTTACTCTAATATTGGCGTATGTAGGTGGCTCTTTTTTCCTTTTATATTATCCTTGAAATGCAAAATTTCGAAAAAACCTTGAATATACGTCGACGCGCAGTTTAAAAAGGAACATACCTGTCAAATTTCATGAAAATCTATTACCGCGTTTCGCCGTAAATGCGCAACATATAAACATTTAAACATTAAGAGAAATGCCAAACCGTCGACTTGAATCTTAGACCTCACTTCGCTCGGTCAATGATTGATTATTTTCAACGAGAATGACCAGTTAATTTTACATCAATAAACCTGTATCAGCTACCATCTATGGAAGGCATTGACAAGACAGAGGATCGGCAACGTTTTTCTCCTATCTTTCTTCACTGCCATTACAACGTGGATCTCACTTTAGTATATAGTGAGTGCTCATGATACGAATGCGTAGTTTCCTCTCTGAAAGCATTGAGTCGACTGAGTCTAATCGACAAATTGGCAACTGCGCTTCCTTCTATGACTTTATACATCACTGTGATTGGCTGATCTCTCAGCTGACATTCTTTGAACATGGAGTTACAATTGATGCAGATTCTCCGTAGCTCTTTGTTTTGAGTTAGTTGTTTAAGAATTTAATCAAATAAAATGTTTCTATTATAATTGAATCAACCTACCCACGACCAACAAGCAGCCTTAAAGCATCAAGATTTCCCTCATAGGCAGCCCAGAGTGTGGGAGTCATTCCATCCTCGTCTTTCGCATTGCAATCCCGCTTTGTTGCCTCTCTCAGAATCTCAAGCATGCCATCTTGAGCAGCTCTGAAACATTAAAAATCAATACTTATTACTCGAAAATCAAAATTATTCTATTAATCAGTCATTCAGAATTACTCAACTTCTAGTAAAATTACTAAGGGCTAAAGCCCAAAACGGTTCCAATTGTTAATAAAATTAGTAGAATTGATGGTGATGTTGTGAAATCTCTCCATAATAAGAAAACAAAGATATTGTCAAATTTCACTAAAAATTTACTAAAAACTTTAAAACAGAACCATGGTTTCACGTAGTTAACCAACGCATCATCAGCTGTACTGAGGAATGAGGATACAGAAACATTCTTAACCTAATCTTAGTAGTCTAGAGCTCCTAAATAATTGGGTGGCAATAACTAAAGTAATGAAAGTAATGAATATTATACATGATATCAAAATATATACACCTTGGAATTATTTTCTAGGTAAAATTAAATTTTCTTTCAGTAAAAGGGATGATTTTTTTTTATGACCACTCTATACAGCTGGTCTGTTACTCTCTCTCTGACTTGGAGACGTCTTTGGTATTCTGCTTGACAATCTATAGGCTATTTGAGAAAAAATTTACTTGGAAGGTTATATTTCAAACCTTTCAAAAATTACAGCAAGATAAAGTTTAACACAAATTTCAATGATAATAATGAGTTGAATTCCAATGTCCTAAATTCAATACAACAGTCTTGGTTATATTATATTATTGGTTATAATATTATATATATATTGGTTATATTATATTATATACCAGAAAACCTTGAGAAATAAGATGGAAAATATACAGAATGGCCATATAGGCTACAATTAATAGCTCATTACTTACAAAATTGAGATCTTATTTCTCAAGGTTTTCTGGTACATAATATAATATAACCATTATAGGACTGTTGTATTGAATTTAGGACATTGGAATTCAACTCATCATTATCATTGAAATTTGTGTTAAACTTCACTTTGCTGTAATTTTTGAAAGTTTTGAAATATAACCTTTCAAGTAAATTTTCTCTCAAATAGCCTATAGATTGTCAAGCCAAATACCAAAGACGTCTCCAAGTCAGAGATAGAGTAACAGACCAGCTGTATAGAGTGGTCATATAAAAAAAATCATCCCTTTTACTGAAAGAAAATTTAATTTTAGCTAGAAAATAATTACAAAGGTGTATATATTTTGATATCATGTATAATATTCATTACTTTCATTACTTTAGTTATTGCCACACAATTATTTAGGAGCTCTAGACTACTAAGATTAGGTTCCAATTGTGCTGTTAACTCTCCCTTATGTATAAAATACTAGGTGGTAACCCGTGCTCCGCAAGGGTGCAATTGATAACTTAACAAAACTTGTCGTACTAGAATCTTCAAAAATTTAAAATAGGCCTAGTAGGCTTATAGGACCTTCCTCAGTAAATTCAGAATCAATAAACAAAATTACAAGTTAATCAGTTGAGTAGTTGAGACGTGATGATGCGTCTTTCGTGAATCTCCTATCCCCTACGTGTATAAGCCAGTTCTTTCCTCTATTATTACTTTCCTTGCCCTATTACCATAGGTAAGGAAAGTATTGCTTTCAAAAAAAATTTAAGGTACCCTAATTTCATCTTTTCTATATGTTTCAAGGTCCCCTGAGTCCAAAAACATGATTTTTGGGTATTGGTCTGTATGTGTGTGTGTGTGTGTGTGTGTGTGTGTGTGTGTGTGTGTGTGTGTGTGTGTGTGTGTGTGTGTGTGTGTGTGGTGTGTGTGTTGTGTGTGTGTGGTTGTGTGTGTGTGTGTGTGTGTGTGGTGTGTGTGTGTGGTGTGTGTGTGGTGTGTGTGTGTGTGTGGGTGTGTGTGTGTGTGTGTGGTGTGTGTGTGTGTGTGTGTGTGTGTGTGTGTGTGTGTGTGTGTGTGGTGTGTGTGTGTTGTGTGTGTGTGTGTGTGTGTGTGTGTCTGTGTGTGTGTGTGTGTGTGTGTGGTGTGTGGTGTGTGTGTGTGTGTGTGTGTGTGTGTGTGTGTGGTGTGTGTGTGTGTGTATGAGTGTATGTGCGTCTGTGTACACGATATCTCATCTCCCAATTAACGGATTGACTTGAAATTTGGAACTTAAGGTCCTTACACTATAAGGATCCGACACGAACAGTTTCGATCAAATGCGATTCAAGATGGCGGCTAAAATGGCGAAAATGTTGTCAAAAACAGGGGTTTTCGCGATTTTCTCGAAAATGGCTCCAACGATTTCGATCAAATTTATAGATAAAATAGTCATTGATAAGCTATATCAACTACCACAAGTCCAATATCTGTAAAAATTTCAGGAGCTCCGCCCCATCTATGCAAAGTTTGATTTTAGATTCTCAATTATCAGGCCTCAGATACAATTTGAACGAAAAAATTTCGAGTGGAAGAGATTGAGCACGAAAATCTCTACAATTAATGTTCAGTTACATATTTACCTAACATTAAAAATAAGCTCGAAATACGAGAAAAAGTGATTATTTCAATAATTGAAAACTGCAAACTGTTGTCAACTGTTGATTCTATTGAATCATTCACTAGGAAGAGATAGCAGACCTCGTGTGTTTCGAGCGTTATTGTCCTGTCACCAGCTGGCTCAGATCTTTGAAAAGTAGTAGACTTGAGATGCGCGTGAACACTAGCGTCAGGTGATCAATTTTCATAACGGCAAGGAAAGTTGTGAGTGCGCCACACCAGATTTTTTTCTTATAGATTACGAATAGCGTTCTACTATTGATAGTCAGCTTAAGGAAACCAACATATATTGAATAGAAGTTTGGAGTAGTATCTATTAAAATAATAACAGTTCCATAAGATATACCGGGTGTTCCACGAAGAGGTTTTCACGTTTAATTTTTCATTACGTACCCAGTCTTGTACCGAATTTCTTTTAATCCTACACAGTTTACAAAGTAGGTTCTGAAAATATTCTGGGAAAATTTCAGCTCTCTAACCTTCGTAGAAACAAAATGGTGGCAAATTGAAAATTTCACCAATTCGCTTACTACTTGCAATGAGTTATTATCTTATTTGTTTTCTAGGTTGCAGTAGTATTGCCTCATTTGATGGTACCAGAAATGGATCAACCAATCTTCCAACAAGATGGTGCTCCACCTCATTTCGCAAATCATGTTAAGCAATATTACTAAATGACAAAACTTCATGGTCGTGGAAGTGATTTTTTAGATTGGCCGGGGTGATCACAAGGTTTAACTGTTGTGACTTATTTTTATGGGGTTACTTGGAGGAGAAAATTTATACCCATGAATTCAATAATGACGTGGAACTAGAACAATCAATAGAAGAGGAACTTCTCCGGATACCGCGGAGTTTCTTTGTAAGAGCTCACGAATCATTTCTTAAGCGCTGTTATCCGTGTGAAAGAAATGTAAGAAAAATATTTACTTTAAAAAAAAAGCCATTGGATGTATGTGTAAACTGACGAGATATCAGTTCTGCCGAGATTATTTTAAAATTGAAAGTATTCTCACATTTCCATCTTTATTCATATACAAGTCTATCCTTAGCACCGTTGATAATAATTTTCTACCCACTAATAGCAATATCCACAGTCATAGAACAAGAACTGCTAATAACTATCATTTACCTAATGTTAATTTAGCAATAGCAAAGGAAAATCCATTTCATCAAGGAATAATTTTTTACAATAGGCTCCCAAATGAAATAAAATCTGTTAATACAAATAAAAATGTATTTAAAGCCCAATTGAAAAAATATTTATTAAATGGTGGCTTCTACTCCATTATAGGATACATGGATAATTAGTGGATACATTTCAAAAATATTGTGTACTTATCAATGTGGTTGATAAATTATTGTACTTTTGTGTTTTGTACTTTGTGACATTGATCATTTTCATGTATTTTATTTGTTTTTATAATAATTGACGTTTGTCATATCTGTAATGTACAGCTTTTTATGCAATAAAAATATTTATTTATTTGTTGCTGTGGATGGGGTTTCAATTTCAATAATTTTGGACTTTCAAGGTTTTTTATTAGGCTCTGTTCTAGTTGTTCCATTCAAAAGTAATATTGCCCTAAAGTGCAACTGCCCTTTAATATTTTTAACAATAAAAATCTATATATATAAAAGCGAAATCGCACTCACTCACTGACTCACTCACTCACTCACTCACTCACTCACTCACTCACTCACTCACTCACTCACTCACTCACTCACTCGCAGAACTAGAAATCTACCGGACCAAAAACGTTAAAATTTGGTAGGTATGTTCAGTTGGCCCTTTAGAGGCGCACTAAGAAATCTTTTGGCAATATTTCAACTCTAAGGGTGGTTTTTAAGGGTTTAAAGTTCGTCTTTTAGCATGTATATTCTTCTTATTCCAATCTCTTAATATTATAATTAAAAAATGTCCATACCATATGTTGATATAGAACTATAATCTAGAGAGAGTACCTCTTTGAAACAGTTGTTAACTGGTAACTGGATTAATAATTTTGTCAGGTTGGCATTAAGTTGAGTTGACTTTGTTAGGTTGGCACCAAGTTGAAGATTGAAATGCATGTATCGCGGAAAAATTGATTGGGCACTGCTACTTCAATCAGAGCTATTCCTGGGAATATTATATTACTTGCCATCAGGCTCGCTTCGCTCGCCATTTCCGTTTAGCCAGACGTTTAGTCTGGACCCCCGACTGGATCGTCATAACATATGATAAAAATGCTCAAATGAAAAATGCAGGCGAGCGAATCGAGCCTGCTGATCCCATTCTTGGACGATCCAGTCGGGGGTCCAATCGGGGGTCCCTGGCTAGAAGGATATGGCGAGCGAAGCGAGCCTGACGTGTAGTATTTTATAAAACCAAAAACACCTTTTTCTACAACTGCGCGTAAAGAAAGAATTTACATACTCAATTCTCCTCGTAAAACGGCTTATTTCTAAAGAGAATCTACTTTTTCGCTCGCTAACCATCCGCGCATGTGCAGTAGATTTTTTTACGCTCGCTAAACATTCGCGCATGCGCAGAAGAGTTTCTTTACGCTCGCTAAGCAGCTGATGGTAAGCAGCTCGCCAAAAAGCCAGATCTTAACCTAAAAAGTCGGTAATTGTAACTCCGCCGATATAAGTAATTTAACAGGTTTGTGCAGTTGTAGAAAAAATTTTGTAAGTAGTTCGCGCGTAATGCTTCTTTATCGCTCTTGCAACATTATTACGCTCCGCTTTGCGTCGTGTGATAACTGTTTTGCGCGAGCGATAAAGTCGCGCATTACGCTCTTAGTACATGAATAGCTATTCTAATGTTTTTGAAGTATCGTTTTTCAACATGCCGTAATTTTGTTTCTACAAAGGTTGGGCAGTAGAAATTTTCCCAGAATATTTTTAGAACCTACTTTGTAAACTGTGTGAAATTTGAAAAAGTTCCGTGCATGAGTTTGTGTGTAGAGAGGGTTCCTTTGTGTGATTTTTTTCTTCTTTTATCGTAATACTGTATGTATTATAAATTTTTGACAATTCCTATACTCTGATTAGAGTCTCTGGGAAGCTTTAAAAACAAACAAACAAACAAGCAAACATGAATGGGCACGTAATATAAAATCAAACGTGTAAACCTCTTCGTGGGACATCCGTTCCCTTTTTATATACCAGGGAATAAAATAATACATACTTATGAAATCTGTTGGACATGACTGAAACTCAGTTTGTCATCTCAGGTTTATGATGGTATTTTGTTAAAAATGTGGTATTTTTCCCAGTTTCCGTTCTGTAGACTTCAATCATCTCGCTCGAAGCTTTAGCTGGAAACAGAAAATTGTGATAAAATTTTACCAAAAAGTGAACCTTTTCATTTTATTCGTGGTCATGATAACAAGTATTCCAGTGGAGCATCTTTTCCCTTTCAAGCTATATCATTTAAAACTGGAAGAAAATAAACCTAAATGTTTCTAAATTATTCTAAGGGAGCAGTCAAGTTACGGAATTCATTTGTGTTTCAAACAAACTAACATTAACTTACATTCTACAGTATATGGTCTATGAATCATTGTAAATTATAGTATAATACTACTATTTACTGTATAGAAATTTCTATGATCACTACTGATAAATTATTAGAGTAGACCAGATTTATTTAGGAATCATGAATTGGGTATTCTTCATATAGATTATCAGAATTGATATTATACCATTGCTTTTTTAAAGATAATAATAATTGATCGTCGAGTTATTGGATATGAGTGGCACTTATGTGTCAAAATATGTAACAAAAGTAGGCTTGATTTTCCTAATAATATTACGACTTGAAATCGTCTTTTCAAACACTTTCCTCAATGGGGAACTAGTTTTCATTGTTACACCATTATCAATTTCTACAGTGAATTCCCTGAATTTTCTCGTATAGCTCTTTAGTTCTTGAATTTATAATAAATTATATTCATGATATCATCTGTAATAGCATCCAGAAATTAATAAATGTATAAATAAACAATGATAAATAGTTCTTTAAAGATGCATAATGATATCCTATAGGAATTTTTACAATGTGAAGTTGTTTCATTCAGGCTTTTCTTTTTAATTTGATTGTTATAGTTTGGAGTCCTACATTTTTTTCTATCACATCCAACAATTTATTCAGATCTAAGACTGGAACAAAGTTATTATTAAATTTTTTAAAGGATATTAATGTAAATCCCTCTGAAAACAGTGTCAAATAATGAGATATTTGGGAGAAATTGAACTAAAATACAGAACAATAACTGATACAACATAGTTTGGATTCAGCCCACATTTTCTTACCACTTCCAACAATTCATTCAGATTCTAAGACTGGAACAAAGTTAATATTAAATTTTTCAAGGATAATTATGTATTTTCGAAACAGAACAGAATCAAATATTTGAGAGGAATTGAACTAAAATACAAAACAATAACTGATACAACATAGTCTGGATTCAGCCTACATTTTCTATCACACCAAACAAATTATCCAGATTCTAAGTTTGGGACAAAGTTCATATTGAATATTTTGAAAGATATTATTGTTCTCCATAGAAAATATTCTCAAATTTTGTTAAAAAATGAAACTAAAATACAATTCAAGAACTGATACGACATAGTCTGGACTCAGCCTACATTTTCTATCACACCTAAGAATTTATTCAGATTCTAAGACTGGAACAAAGTTGATATTAAATTTTTTTTAAGATATTAATGTGTTTCCCAAATATAACAGAATGAAAAATTCAAATATCTATGGGAAATTAAACTAAAATACAAAACAATAACTGATACAACATAGTCTGGACTCAGCCCACATTTCCTATCACACCTAAGAATTTATTCAGATTCTAAGATTTGAACAAAGTTTATATACGATTTTTTAAGGATATTATTGTGTTTTCCACATAAAATATTGTCAAATAATCAAATCTTGTTCAAAAATTGAAGTAAAATACAAAACAATATCTGATACACACCAAGTCACTCACAAACGCAGATGACTTTCTCTGTTGACATCCTTATCACTAAGAAGATTTCACCAGAATTTTCGTGAATTTCACACTGATAAGAGAAATTCTTTTCGGTCACAAACACAAAATACCAAAGTTCACGTTCACGATCAAAAGCCAGTCACAAAACTGAACTAAAAATTGACAACAATGGGGAACCGGTTGGGTTATTCGCTGTCTCTCTCTCACTTACTCTCACACACTCTCTCACTAACTCCCTCACTCTCTCTCTCGTCACGGATGAGCGCTGACCTCCAAAATTTTAAATAACATAACCTCAAAAAACTTTAACTGAAGTTTAGAAACTTGACAAGATAACTCACTAGATTGTTATAAATCGACAGTTAAGGGCTAACAATGATTAGTTAAAGGTTTACTGGAAAAAACTGTGAGAAAATTGATGTAAAAAATTATGGAAGTTCAGAGAGAAGAGTATCCTTCCTGTAAGCCTTGCACCTGGCAACTAGAGGAAGGATAGGCTCCAAAGGATATGAAGGAGAGAGAGAGTGAAGAAGAGAAGATGAAAGAGAGGATGAAAGGTACCGTGACCTCGTTCGTTGCAAGCCAGTGTGAAATGTGCATTATAACTGTATATAGTTAGGCTGAAGAGAGTTTCACTATAGATGGTGAAGATATAGGTAGTGGTGTTATAGATAGTCCTGCTGTGAAAATTATAGCCTTAGAGTATAGATATAGGTAGTTGATATATGTTGGGAGGTCTGGGAGGATTATTATCATGTGAATCCTTCGTCCTTTTTTACTGTCCTTTCCCTAATGCACTCTCACTCACTCTCTGACTATCTCTCTTTTTCTCATGCGTTCTTACTTTCGCTCTCACTCACTTGTTAGAGATACATTAAAATATGGCAATTCCAACTATTTCAAAAATGATTTTAAATTTGTTTCCGATTGATTGATTGAGTACTTTATTTATGTAGATAACAATATATACTGGCTTATACACTCATGTACAATAGCTTACAATACAGCAAAATAATAGATGAATTTACAAAATATAGACTAAGAAAATAATTATTGAACTGTATATGATATGAAAAAGCAATTTGTAATATAATAACTATAGATAATTATATTGTTATGCATCTACATAAATTGGCAGAGCATTGGACATATCAATGTCCATTCTTCGGAAAGAATATTCAAAATATCCTCCCCACTAACTCTCTACCAAGATCTCATCCTCTCATCTTCCGATGGTAGGAGGATAGATGCTTCTCATACTAGAACTGGTTCAAATACTCTCAGGATACCAAATCATCGAACTACTATCTATTCCAAATCGTTCCTTGTCAGTGCTTGTCGTGAATGGAATAAACTTCCCAGCTCTATTAGATGCATAGAGAGCCGAGCGGGCTTCATCCTGTCTTTAAAAAGTATCTTATAGAGAAAATGACGTGAGTCTGTCCAACCCTAGAGCACCGCATGACAAATATTCTAATCTCTCTTCCTTTCCATTCTTCATTCCATTCATTCATCCATTTTCCACATCCCATCTCTATTCTACATAATACATAAGCTTATTCATCTTCCCATCTCAAGATTTTCTGTTCGTTTGTATTGTATATTGTTAATATTACCCAATCAATTTCACAAATTTTAATTAAATCCCACCCTATAACATTTTGTGATGGTGATAATATTGAAATAAATAAATTAATTATGGGTTTGTATTTTCATAGAGATAAAATTTAGTATGGGTTCATTCGAAAAGTGTAGAATTAGGACTTCAACAATAAGACTTTAGTGATCTTGTAGCTGAATTTTGTGTGTAAATTTTTATCGTGAGAAATTTATTTTTCTGTTAAAAAATAATTTTCTCACATTAAGATTTTGCTAACTTGCGTCCGAGGAGACTCCAATTTTATGCAGGGTTGAGGTATTCTCACGGAGCTGTATTTCCGTTAGCGATGGAAAATACACGAGTATTTGGGAATATTTCAAACTTGCATTATTTTCCTTTTCCACGGAATTATGCCCGTCTCCACGTGGACCGTTAAAGTTGAAGTAGTTTATTGATCGGAAGTTGAAGTAGTTGTCTCGTTGGTGGAAGGGGAACATAATTTGCGTGGAATAGTTCAGTTCCAATCAAGCCGCGGCCGAATTCCCATTTAAAATCCAGAGGTAGCCTCGGGCCTCGAGGGCTCAAAATTAACGTGTGTGTTGAATTTGTTTCCTGTTTACGTTTGTTAATATGTATTATTTTTCGCCGCGAGTCAAGTTGAAGTAGTTTATTGATTATTTGAAATGAATATGTCAATGTTTGTTTAAATTAGTAAGTTATCCGGGAGTAATCAGTGTAGTGAAAATTTCTAAATAGTAATGAATTTATAAATTGATCGATTGTTAGTGCCATTATATTTTCTAGCTCATGCTAAAGACCCTTGAATGACCGAGTCCCTAGTATCATATATTTGTAATTGAGAAATGAGTAAAGTCCACGCTACCTTCGTGAACAGTTAGAATCCAGATAATCAGTTAGCAAAATCTTACATGCAGTCATCTTGAATTTTTAGAATGTGCAATGAACCGATATGGATTATTTTTGTTATTGTCCAAATTTGAATTAGTTTAATTCATTTAATAAAATTTTACAAGTTCAATAGAATGCTAAAGTTTGATGTTTAATAAAGTCCCATGACTCTCCCTTTAGAATTTAGGGATCTCTTAATTCTACCCCCATTCTGGTTCGGTTACAATTTGTTTAATTTATCTAATTTAAATCATTATAATAATAATAATTTATTCGACCAAAAACAAACATTGTACAAACAAATTGAAATAAAATAGCATAACTGGTGTAGCAAACACCCACGCATACACAATACATGTTTATCATCATAGTCTAAATGAAGCCCCAAAGGTAATCCTGTGTGGGGCCTTTCTTCGTATATTTAATCACAATAGAAAATGATCAAACAAAATATGTGATGCGGAAAGCGAAAAGGGCCCTCTTGTCGCAGAAGTTAATTTTGCAGGAGAGGCAAATCAAGTGATCAATGTCAAAAATATCGATATTCGGTTTTTAGTCGATTATTGTAGTCTGCTTCATTCTGTACAGGTTAAACACAACATCAACTGTTGGAAAACATCGATTGTAATCGATAATAATCGAATAGTGGAGCTATGTTCTGTTTAAGAAAAGGGACCTCTTGTCGTTATGGAGAAATAACATTGTGCGACAAGAGGTCCCTTTTCTAAAACACACTACTGCATATGGAAATGCTGCACAAAATAGCCTGCTATTAATTATTTTGGCATTGTAGAGAATTAGTACAGTTTCATACTTCATACAGAACATTATTTCTGTTAAAATAAACATTTTATCCAACAAGACACAGTTGGCAGCCATGCTATTCCACAGATGAAAAGTGTTTGGCAGAGAAACAGCTGTTTGAATTCACTTGAGTTCATGTTGTTGATAAACATCACAACAAGGTATGTACTGTTACTGTTTGTGTTCGGTTTAGTTTGAATCATGAGTGAAGATAAAATTGCAAGACTACTCAATAACATTGGTATTGGTGGTGTACTTAATGAAGAAGACTATGAAGTTTATGAAGAATATTTTGCTGATAGACAATTGAGTTCAAATGAAAGTTCAAGTGATGAAGATGATCCAGACTCCCAGCTTGCTGAAGTTCCAGACGTTTCTTTGATTAGTGACATTCCAATTCTTGATGAAACCACAGGTAACCTTTTAGACCTAATTGATGTAGAAGATGTGATTGTTGAAGTTGATCAAACTGGGCAAGATCAACCAATTATTAATGAAGATGATGCAGGGGAGCTGTTGGTTGTAGGTGACAAATGTGATGAACTTATTGACACTTATGATGCTGATAAAGACCTAGCTGTAGTTTTACAGTTTCTAGAATCAGGTTGTGGCTGCAAAGAAAAATGTAGCAGTACATTTACTGCTGACGACTTTGTTGAAATGCGCCGTGAATGTGTTGAAATTGACCATTATGATAATACTCATGTCAACACCTTGGACCAAATTATTCTAGGCCAACTTCGCTGTCTGACTCTCGACAATGAAACAACATCTCGAACCGGTCAAATAAACCTTGAAAGGAAACAAAACAGAACGCGTTTTTTTGTTAAAGGGCGACCAGTTTGTAAAAAAACGTATATGTTTGCTCATCAAATTAAAGAAAAACGACTAAAACGTCTTACAAAAACCTTCAATAAAACAGGCATGATAGCAAAACCACACGGTAATGCTGGGAAAACAGCTAAGAATGTTACTCCATTTGTAAATACTCAGTTTGTAGTAAGGTTCCTCAGTAATTATGCAGAACAGCATGCAATTCTCTTGCCAGGAAGAAGTAGCACAGTGTACAATGCTAGTTTGAAGTTATTGCCTTCCAATGACACTAAGCTCAAAATTTTTGACACTTATAAAGCTTCATTCAGGGAGGACATGTTAGAAAAACCAGTGTCATTAAAGATATTTTGTAACATATGGAAAACTATTTGTCCGGAAATAGTGATAATGAAACCAAGATCAGATCTTTGTGCATTTTGCCAAAAGCATTTCACGTCTGGAGATGCTATGGCTTTGTTGTCAGATGAAGCTAAAATGGATACCATTGAAAAAATGAGAGCCCACCTCCAATTAGCTGCCAAAGAGAGGAAGTTTTACAGAGAAACAATCAAACTCACTAGGGATAACTTTGAAAATAATGATAAGAGTACTGTTCACTATAGCTTCGACATGGCTCAACAAATGCATATACCCAGCAACCCACTGCAACCAGGCCCTATTTACTTTTTGGTACCATTCAAAGTTGGTTTATTCGGCGTTATGTGTGAAACAGTTAATAAACAAGTAAACTACCTCTTACCAGAAAGTGTAAGTTCATCAAAAGGATCAAACCTTATAGTGTCCCTGTTCCATAACTACCTGGAAACTAATAGCCATGGGGAAGACACAATGTTTATTCACGCCGACAATTGTGTAGGCCAAAACAAAAATAACATTGTACTTGGTTACCTTGCTTGGCGTATATGTAATGACAAAAACAAGAAAATAATATTCTCATTCATGCCTGTTGGTCACACGAAGTTTTCTTGTGACTGGGCTTTTGGCTTACTGAAGAAAAAGTTTAGAGTAACCTATGTGTCTTCTATTCAAGATCTTGTTGAATGTGTTGAAAATTCCACACCTACCAGCCATGTTAACTCTGCAATACCTACTGGTGATGAAGAGGGCAATGTTGAAATAAAAGTGTATGACTGGTTAGGGTTTTTCGCAAAGAATGAAGCAAAAAAGGTTCCTAACATCACAAAGTACAACCACTTCGAATTTAATGTAGAAAGTAAAGGAAATGTGAATTGCAAATTTGATATTGATGGTAATTCTATTGTGCACAACATCTTCCCAAACAAAAATGGACCAGAAGGGTTCCCAAGTGAAGTGAAACCAACTGGGATGTCAAGACAACGCAGAGAATATCTCTTCAAGAACATCAGGACATACTGCAAAGAAGAATACAAAGACCGGCTTTGTCCTGCAGTTCCATCTGATCCAGATCAAGGAGCCAGCACTTCTGTAGCTGATCCACAGCCTGATCCTGATGTGCCAAATCCAGTCTCAAAGCAAACAAAAAGGAAGAGGAAACGAAGCACTTGAACTGTTTTTGATAGGCCTACCGGTATTTGGAAAAGAGGGAAAACATTTTAGTTGTAGTTTTATTGTTTGTATTTTCCATCTTTTTATTTTTAGATTTTAGGGACATGGGGGTTATTAAAGAGCTTATGGAAAGAGTTTTTGACTCTGGTATGTAGAAAAGAGAGAAAGCATTTTAATTGTAGTTTTATTGTTTGTATTTTCCATCTTTTCATTTTATAGCTTTTAGGGACATGGGGGTTATGAAAGAGCTTATGGGAGTGATGGAGGGGGATGAGAAAATAGGGAGGGTAGGTGTAAAGGGAAGGAGAATAATTATTGATAATAATTTATAAGTATAAGCTACTTAAGTTAAAAGGAGTGAAAAGGGGAGAAGTAGGGCCTATAGAGGAATTAAAAGGATAAGAGAGGGGTGGAAGTGGGGGGGGGGCGATAAAGGGGGTGAGCAGATGGGGAGGGTAGGCATAGAGGGAAGAAGTATAGTTATTAAGGATACTAATTTCAAAGTATATTAAGGAGAAAGGAGTGAAAAAGGGATGAATAGGGCCTATAATAGAATGATGAGGATAAGAGAGGGGTGGGAGAGGGGGCAGTGATGAGGGGGTGAAGAGTAAATTGGAATGGTAGGAGTAAAGGGAGGGAGTATAATATAAGGGATGATAATTATCAAGTGGACTTTAAAAGAAAAGAGTATAAATGAGGCCAGTAGAGGTATGAAAAGGATAAAAGAGGGGTGGGGAATTGTGGTGGGGGGAAGAATAAAGAGGAAGGGGGGAATTTTTTCATCAATTTTTTGATTGTTGACATATTAAAGTTTGTTTTGATGTATGATTTATTTCTTAAGTATGTAAAATAAACAAGCAGTGATGTTATCAAACTTTGAAACGCGTTTTTCTCAAAACTACCATTTCAGTTATGAAAACTTTAAACAGCCATAACTTTTTCAAATTTACAGATAGAAATTTGAATTTTGCATTGAATTGTCAGGAATTTATAGCTTAAAAATACAAAAATATTATCTCAAAATGTTCAAAGTTCGACAAGAGGGCCCTTTTTGCTTTCCGCCTCACATATAGAAAAAAATGAAAGAAGGAATATATAGAGTCTTACATTAATAGTATACAAAATCTTAAGAAACTACAAAATTTCAAAAAAGAATCAAGAGAAAAAAAAATTGAAACTACAATAATAAATCATATTGCAATTTAAACAGTTCTCCGTGCGGGCAGCACATTCCAAATGATAATTATCTATTCTTCAGTCAACAGATGAAGCCATGCAAAATATAAGTGCTATGACACAATATAATTACATAAATAATTCAAATTCCCCACCATACAAAAACTAAAACAACATGAAAAACAAAATATCAACTCTTGAGCATGAAAACCTTCATAAAAACAACTGCGTATCATCAATCGCAACAATGAATTTTTTTAAACTGGCCTTTACTATTTGGCTTTATTAATGCAATATTGTATTCACTATCATTCTATATTTCATTCATTCATTCATCCCATAATTCTAAAATTCAAATCAATTAGTTTTCAACTAAGTATAATTTCTTATTTGAACATTACTTCGAGTTATAATTCCCAACAGCTCTAATTCATCACAACCCGGTCGTGTGTTAATGGGAAGGATATTTTATATCCTTCTTAGAGAATCGACAATTATTTGTTGAAACACCACCGATTTATGAAGTTACGTCACATTATTATATTATCGTTATTCTAATTGAATTTAATCTTTATTCTCATTGATCAATTTTTCATACTTTGTAAAATTCGTTGAATAATTAGCATTACCGTCATTCAATGTAAATCAGTGTATAAGCCAGTAAATATTGTGACATACATGAATAAAGAAATCTAATCTAATCTCTCCCAAAGGTCTAATTCTCTCTCTCTTGGTTGAACTGGAACACTTGACCATTTACTCTCTCATTCCTCATACTATCTCTCACTGTCTCTCTCTAATTTGGTAGAGAGTTAGTGGGGAGGATATTTTTAATATTCTTTCCGAAGAATGGACATTGATATGTCCAAAGCTCCGCCAATTTATGTAGATGCATAACAATATAATTATTATCTATAGTTATTATATTACAAATTGCTTTTTCATATCATATACAGTTCAATAATTATTTTCTTAGTCTATATCATGTAAATTCATCTATAATTTTGCTGTATTGTAAGCTATTGTATATAAGTGTATAAGACAATATATATTGTAATCTACATAAATAAAGTACTCAATCAATCAATCTCCCACTCCTACTTCAATCTCACACTCTCTAAATATTATCATGTGACTACTCCACTCCTTCCAATTTTTCATTCTCCTTCTTTCTCTCTTGTAGCTCTCTTGTAGCTCTCTTGTTTCCACTATTCTAGCTTCAAATCAATAACTCATCCATTAAAATATATATTTCTATTATCTATAATATTATGCTATTTCCTGAATTGAGGTCAACGTTATAATGGCAGTGGGGAACGATGAGACAACACATGTATAAATATCTGACTAGCCGTCAGGCTCGCTTCGCTTGCCATATCCGTCTAGCCAGGGGTTCCGCCCCCTGGACCTCCGACTGGATCGTCCAAAAATGAGATCAGCGGGCTCGCTTCGCTCGCCTGCATATTTCATTTGGGCATGCTTCATTCCATCACAAAGTCAAAGTACTGAGAAAACGCAGAAAAGCTGAGGAAAACGTTGATTTTGGGTGTATCTTTGATGAAATATTGAAGTCACCTCATCACAAAATTTTTAGACCCTAGCTAAACCTCTGTACCAAGTTTGAACATTTTCTGTCAATCACTTGATGTAAGAACTGAGAAAACGCAAAAAAACCGCTAATTTTGGGCGTATCTTTTGACGCTATTGCAAATTCCTCCTAACACAACATTATTACACCCTAGCTTAGCTTTTGTACTAAATTTGAACATTTTCTGTTCATTTGTTGTCGATAAATCTGAGAAAAACGCTGGAAAAACGCTAATTTTGGGCGTATCTTTGACGTTATTGCCAATTCCTTCTTACACAACATTATTACACCCTAGCTCAGCTTCTGTACTAAATTTGAAAAATTTATGTTCATTTGTTCTCGATAAATCTGAGAAAAAAGCCTGGAAAAACGCTTATTTTGGGCGTATCTTTGACTTTATTGGGAATTCCTTTTAACACAACATTAATACACCCTAGCTGAGCTTCTGTACTAAATTTAAACATTTTCTGTTCATTTGTTCTATATAAAGCTGAGAAAACGCTGGAAAAACGCTGATTTTGGGCGTATCTTTGTGAATTTTTCCAAATCCGTTCTTTGTGCGCCTCTAAAGGGCCAACTGAACATACCTACCAAATTTGAACGTTTTTGGTTCGGTTGATTTTTAGTTCTGCGAGTGAGTGAGTCAGTCAGTCAGTCAGTCAGTGTCATTCCGCTTTTATATATTATAATTATTATATTATATAGATGTAATATCAACCAACTACTGTTCATTCTTGTTAAAAATAATGAATTATTTAACAAGAAAATATAATTTGTGATGATTTAATAATGAATTTCCATAACTGAGATTTAATATTACATTAAACCTACAGAGACACACTTACTTTATGCTAACACAGTAGACACACTGGGGTGTTGAACACCCCAATTTGATTTTGCATGTTTCTTTGAAAAATATAGAGAAAAGAAGTACTTCTTCATTTCTTAATAATTTTTGTTCCAAGTGCATACAGAAATCAAAAGTAAAACATTGCTTATCAATTTTTATACTAATTTTAGAAGTACGTATGTTCCGCCTCACTGTTGGAGCTCCTAATCTGGTTTGAAGGAATGGCTTGATCATTGCCAATGAAAACTTCATAAAAAACTCACGTCTCTTCATTTCATTGTTTTGAACCTCAAGTTGTAGAGAATCATAACATTTATTCCAATCTGATCCATCATCACATACCACATTCGTAGTGGTCAATACAAGTAAATCTTTGTAAACGAGTATTCGATAAAAGTCCTACGAAAAAGACACTCAGGGGTGTTAGAAATCCCAGATGAGCTGGTGACCTTGTAGAACGCTATTACTGACTGGAAGTGGTGGAGAGCAGTTGACAATGCTTCAAACCTAATTTAGACTGGGCTAAAATTCCCATCTGTTTGATATTATCAACTGCAGAACAGAAAAAAAATCCCTGGGGTGTGAAACACCCCAGTTTGTCTCCTTGAGGTTAATTATTAATAATATTTCTACATTGTTGAAGAACGATATCTTATTTTGCAGAGCTAGAAAAGGATAACACCACCTGCTTTGTCGAATGATAGACAAGAATAGCATCACCAAAGTTAATAAGATCTTCCATTATAACGTGGACCTCACAATATATAGGCCTACAGTGTACCGTGGTTTTTGATGTTATTCTCCAATTTCATGTTGAATTACGATGTTGATGCGCTGCTCTCACACGCTCTAAAAGCTCTCTCATTTACTCTAGAATGTCAGCATTCTTTATAGAAATGCTTCTCACTTAACCAATGGCTACCGTTAGCAGTGAATACGTTGATGATTCACACATGATTGTGTGTAAACGCTTCAGTGTGTGAACAATTTTCTTGTCAAATTGGAAAAGAATTTCTTGTTACAAACCATTGGAACACTATTCTATTGAATTAGATGTACTGTACCCAGTGAGGCTCATTTATACGTTTCTAAGATAAAGAAGAAGAAAAAGAAGAGAAGAAGAAGAAGAAGAAGAAGAAGAAGAAGAAGAAGAAGAAGAAGAAGAAGAAGAAGAGAAGAAGAAGAAGAAGAAGAAGAAGAAGAAGAAAAAGAAGAAGAAGAAGAAGAAGAAGAAGAAGATGATAAAAGAAGTATGGGGGAGGAGGAGGAGGAGGAGGAGGAGGAGGAGGGGAGGAGGAGGAGAAGAAGAAGAAGAAGAAGAAGAAGAAGAAGATAAAGAAGTATGAGGGGAGGAGGAGGAGGAGGAGGAGGAGGAGGAGAAGAAGAAGAAGCATAAGAATTGTGAGGAGGAGGAGGAGAAGAAGAAGAAGAAGAAGAAGAATAAGAAAAAGAAGAATTCCCCAATAAATGCTTCCCATAATGCCAACATTTTAGAGGAACCTTGAGTAGTTTTACAGGTCTCACAGTCACATGAGAGAGAATTTCCAATTAGTGTTCACAATGAAAAGCGTTTTTCGCGCACAATAAACTCCGGTGATCAGCTTTCCCAGCCTTGCAGTGAGATGGCCCACATATTCACTTAGTCGTACGAATTCTTGTTCAGTTTTGATCACATAAAACATAATAGTCCACTAGAATATTGTCACGCATCCATTAAAAAGTTTAAAAGATGTTTCAACACCTATGGAGTGTTATCTTCAGTGTTGAAACATGTTTTTACTTTCCTTGCCCTATTACCATAGGTAAGGAAAGTATTGCTTTCCGAAAAAAATTAAGGTACCCCAATTTCTAAATTTCGATACGTTTCAAGGTCCCCTGAGTCCAAAAAAGTGGTTTTTGGTATTGGTCTGTGGTGTGTGTGTGTGTGTTGTGTGTGTGTGTGTGTGTGTGTGTGTGTGTGTGTGTGTGTGTGTGTGTGTGTGTGTGTGTGTGTGTGTGTGTATGAGTATGTGCGTCTGTGTACACGATATCTCGTTCCCAACAACGGAATGACTTGAAATTGGAACTTAAGGTCCTTTCACTATAAGGATCCGACACGAACAATTTGGATTATTAATGCAATATTCAAGATGGCGGCTAAAATGGCGAAAATGTTGTCAAAAACAGGGTTTTCGTGATTTTCTCGGAAACGGCTCCAACGATTTTGATCAAATTCATACCTAAAATAGTCATCGATAAGCTCTATCAACTGCCACAAGTCCTATATCTGTAAAAATTCAGGAGCTCCGCCCCATCAATGCAGATAGATTCCCAATTTCAGGCTTCAGATACAATTGAAACAAGAAAAATCAAGTGGAGTAGATTGAGCATGGAAATCTCTACAATAATGTTCAGTAACATTTTCACCTAAAATTGAAAATAGCTTTAAATTCGAGAAAATGTGATTATTCAATTGCAAATTATTGTGATTCTATTAAATCATTCACTATGAAGAGATAGAAGACCTCATGTGTGTCTCCAGCGTTATTGCCCTGTCACCAGCTGGCTCAAATCTTTGAATAGTAGACTTGAGATGCGCGGGAACACTAGCGTCAGGTGATCAATTTTCATAACGGCAAGGAAAGTTGTGTGAGTGCGCCACACCAGATTTTTAACTTTTAAATGAATTCATGATATTTTTTGACAATATTTTAGTTATTGGGTAGTATATATAATTACGATAGTGAAGTCCACGTTATAATGGCTAAGTAATCGCTATTTAGATATAGATTTGCTATTATAATGTAGAGCAGGGCTCCCCAACCTACGACCCGCGGGCCGCATCCGGCCCGCGGATAGATTTTGTCCGGCCCGCCGAAGGTTATTGCTAGATTTTTTAAATTATATATTTATACTCATTTTTGACAACAACTGTGAGTTCAGTACTCTTCTCTTACTAGCCACTCCATTTCTTAATAAGTGTAAAATTAGCTCTAAACAAGCAGCGATCAACCATTGCGAGATATAAGCAAATAATCTGCACGGACTGTACATGTCTCTCCCAGAAAAAGATTCTAAAAACATAAAAAACCATGCTGAAGCTATGTTTTCTCTTTTTGGATCTACCTACAAGTAGTGTGAGCAGACATTTTCAAAAATGAAGTTTGTTAAATCCAAATACAGAACTTCCTTGTCAGATGAACATTTGAAAACAATTTTAATGATCGGAACCACAAAGTTTGATCCCCTAAATTGGCGGACATTTCAAGTGGAAAAGAAGTGCAATATTCCCACTAGAAATAAGTATCCTCTTTTAGCTTGGTAACCTTCTGTGAATCGTGTATTGTCAAGCTGTCTTATTACTATAATAAAGTTATTATCATTTTGTTTAACTTGCTAAATTCATGCATTCACAAGTTTTCTTATGAGCTTTTTACACTCAATAAATTGGACTTTGTATTGAATTGGTTTGTTTCTTCCTGTGTTTTAATTAAACCTACTTGAAACTCCTCATATTAATTTTAATGGGAATATAATAATTTTACACCCCCCAAATCCCCCGTCGTGTGTGTCCCCACAAGTCAAATTCCATGTACTTGTACATAGGGGGGCCCTCTATGCCCCCCAAGAACTAACAATGTGGCCCTTGGATGAAAAAGGTTGGAGACCCCTGATGTAGAGTTTCTCCATGTTTCTATGTGGGATTAGAACAATTTGATCAATCTGACAATTTGAATTAATCAACTATGTTTCAAGATAGTGAATTTGAAACATGAATTTGAAATTTGATCAAGGTTAGCTCTTATTAGATCAGAGAGATACGGTCGTTAAGTTTATCTCACTTCATCAATTCTTTATACTTCATTGATTCAAACAATAAGTACATCATTAAAATGATGGGGAGACAAATTCAATTATTGCAATGAATTTGGTAGACAGTTAAACTATCAAACAAAGAAAAAAGGATACAGTTTAACAATTATCAATAACTTGAAGATTATAAATTGTTTTATGAGTATATTGCTGGTTTATGTCATTTTGTTTCATTCTCCTATTTTATTTGCGTCCGATATCGGAAAACAAAATATTCTTTTATAGTCCAAAGCAATTTTCACTGAGGAAACATGATTATTCAAGTATTTTGTTTATTTTTTGTATTTTTAATAGGATTGGCGCAAAGTTGTAAGTTTCAAGTTTGAACTTATTTATTCGAAAACTTTATTCCTGATGTCAACCCCTTTCTCTTTCACTCCTCTTCTTCTTCTTCTCCCTAATCTTCTCTTTCGTCTTTCAATCTTCCTCTCCCTCTGCTTTCACCTTTTGAGGGTTGAAGCCTTGAGGATGATGTGAGAACCAACTTTTATAACATGGTAGTTAAAATTTGTGAAATTTTATTTCGTGAGAACTTAAAATTTTCTAGTTATTTGTTAAAATTCTCCTTATTTTCTTCCAAATCAGTTGATCATCCCAACGCTCACTTGATAAACGATGCGAGCTGTGGAGTTCTGAAACCAGGCCAGAGAATTCACCAGGGGAGAAATGCAAATCTTGGAGAATTTCCTTGGATGGTTTACATTATTACTACAAAAGAATGTAAGTTATGAAGCCATAATATTATAAAAAAGCTATAACGTCCATCGAAAATATGCAAATAAATTCAATTTGACGCAAATCAAATTTTTGGATCAAAACTTTCCAAAGTAGTCAATAATTTGCCCTTTTTTGTGTCAATTGAGTGCGATTTCGTTATTTAATTTGGTTTCTAAATATAAATTCAATTTTCATGTTTGTATATTTGTGTTCACATTAAAGATTGGACATATAAAGGAAGCCTAATCTATTTTTTGAGACTTGACATCACCAAAATTTGGAAGAAAAATTAACGCAAGGGTTGCCTCTGGGCCGATTTACTAGCTCCGGATTTAGCAGAGTTATAGATTTTAAACAGCTGGAGTCAGAAAATTGGCTCTCCGAAACGGGGCATAGTCGCAGTTTTTATGATAATCTTAATTTTCTACAATTGGAAACTTTTTTTCGTCGACAAAATGAAACATTCCTAAATAATTAAAAATAGCTGAAACTTTACACTATTTTCTCTTTATTTTATTTTGTGTTCAATTTTCTTGTTTTTCGAAATTCAATTCAATCATGGACTGCAACTACGCCCCCGTTACGGGAAGCCAATTTTCTGACTCCAGCTGTTTAAAGTCTAGAGCTCAACTAAATCCCGAGCTCGGAAACCAGCCCTAAGGCTGGGCACACACCAGTTAGTCAAGACAAGACAAGACATGATCAGACACGTTCAGTCACATTACTTCACATAGTTGCTTATGAAGTCATGTCTAATTGCAATGACTAATCAGTGTGTGTTGAGTCATAAGCCACTATGTGGTGGAGTATTGTGTCTAAACGTGTCTGATCATGTCTTGTCTTGTCTTGACTAACCGGTGTGCGCTTAGCGCTACGCAATTGTTTTATCTATTATAGTAAGGTCTACGTTATAATGGTCTACGTATGATTGATAATAGTGTTGTTGTTATCCTTGTCTAACATGCAACAAAACAGATAGCACTATCTCTCTCTAGCTTTGAAATGTTGTCAGTTGGCCAGAAATATTTTATTTCGCACTTTTGACAGTGACTGTACAGAAATAAACAAACAATCCTCAGCCGCCATGTTTTATTTTGATTTATAACAAAATGCTAAAGTAGAGGAGTCGTATAATTGATTTTAAATGTATTTTTGAATAAATGGAATTATTTTTATATTTACAGTATGAGAAACACAAATTGTACTTGAAATGCAACTTTAATAGTTGATAACTTTGAGACCATCCTAGACTTTGTCCATGCTTCAGGTTAGGCCTACACTGGTGCCGGTAGGCTATAAATGATATTGAAAGGTTATTTCAGAATTATTTCCATTGAAATTATCTTATTATAGATCGGATTTCTATTTTCAAATGAAATTGGAATAGAATACCTAGCGAATATCTTAATTGCTGTTGTTTTGAAGTTCAGATTGGTGAATCACAACTTTTCAAATTAGCCGCCATTTCAGGTTTGTAAATCTGATCTCAGTTATGAGAGCAAAGTTTAGAATCAAGTTATGAAATTATAGATATTTTATTGATTAGCCTGATTTAATCAATTTGACATGAAATTGATGATATAATCAAAGGAATTAAATTCAATATCAGATCAGATTTAATTAATGGGATGAATTGAATAACAGCTGTGTACACTCAGTGGCAAAATGGAGTCAATTTGGCAACGTTGTTCTCGTATCTTCATTCACTGCCATTATAACGTGGACGTCACTATACCAATGTTTTCACATCAGTGTCGTTACATAAATTGATAAATTTGATGGATTTTTGTGAATATTTGCAGATCCCGATTTTCAGACTCGTCATTTAACGTGCGGAGGATCAATCCTGAATAGCAAATACGTGTTGAGTGCCTCCCACTGTTTTGTAGATGAAAATGCTATAAGAATGAGGTAATTTTTTTCATTGTTGTTTAACTGTTCATTCTCGTTTAAAATAATCAATTTTATTCTATCAAGCAAGAATAGTTATTTGTATATCTAGAGTGAAAAGTACTGTTTTTTCTCCCTGAGGGAAAAGTTTGAAGCCCGAGGCGAAGCCGAGGGGAACAATTTTCCTGAGGGAGAGAAAGCATTTTTCAATCGTGATATACACAACATTTTTCCTCCACCTACATTTTTATAAAAACTGCAAATAAAATAATTTTTTAAAAACTTACTCGACCAAACAATGTGTTACAACATAATCTGAAAAGTAAACAGAAACAGCTGGCTTGTAATCACAGTTCTCTGCCGACAGCGCTATCTGTCGGCAAAAGTTGTAACAACAATGGCCGCCACATCTACAGCTATGATGAAGTTCCCGTTTCAAATTTCATTAGTTGGTGAGGAATATTCGTTGGCTGGTTTTTTGAATAACATGGGATGAAAAAATGTATACATTTTTTTAGTATAGTGATATGAAGTTTGAAATAATAGAGGTAAAAATTGGCTTAAACATGGGTATGAAAATATGTTTGACACATCATCACGTCTGAAGTACTCAACTGATTAACTTGAAATTTTGCATATAGATTTCGAATTTACCGAGGAAGGTTGTAGGTCTACTTCAAACTCTTCAAGATTCCATTCGGTCAAGTTTTCAGTTTGTCAAGTTTTAAAATAGACCCTTGCAAAGCACGGGTTACCTGCTAGTTTTTAGTGAAATTTAATTTATAATTAAAATTTGTTTGCAGTTCTATTCTATTCATAGGAGATTACAACACTAAAACGGATCCAGACTGTGTAAATGATTTTTGTGCACCTCATGTTGTGCTCCATGAACCAGAAGAAATAATCAATCATCCCTATTACTTCACGTATATGGCTGGCTCTGATATCACCCTTGTCAGAGTCAAAGGCGAAATACAATTCAATGGTAAGTGATGTAGACTAAATTAATCTATATAATAAGAGAGAGTAGGGTTGTGTTTGTTCGTGTGTTCGTTTGTTCGTTTGTTCGCATCAAAACATGTCAACTTGTGGATTGCATACCGGAAAAACGGGAATGATTTAGATCTCCAAATTCTGAACATAGATTCTAAAAATATCAATCTCGTGCACCTGGAAGCCCAAATTTCAATTTTCCTTCTAGATTTTTCAGAATTAATGTTCAAATTCATCTATGCTACCGTAGGCTACATGAAGTTTCATAGCCCAAAGTGTGTCTATTTATGAACAGGTTATAAGACTACCATTTACGAACCTCTACGTAGCGCAGCGGTAAAAGGCTTGCTTAGGGAGCGATGGTTCCTCAGTTCGAATCCCCCCCCCCGAGGTTTCCCATTTTTTTGTTCTTAATTTTTTCCTCGAAACGTATTATTATCAATTATTTTTTGAAGGAATTTGTTTTCATTACTATTGAACTTTATTTAGACTATTGAATTATTTTTAATGTAAATTTGCCACCAGTACAATGAATTGGACATAGTCTTCATGCTGTAGGCCTATAATTGAATTTCATAAGAAAAACATGAATAGATCACAATAAAATAAGAAATAATTATATTCTTCAGTTATAAAGTACTATCAGACACAAATTCCCAGTGAAACAAGTATTTTAGGTATTTTGTTTGGAATTGGAAAAAAAAAGGCTGCCTGATCAAATGAGGAGGATCCTAATCGAACTAAAATTATTGATGTATTGGAAAAATCAATATGATTCTGTGAGGTTTCAAGTATTATGTATTCTTCAGTTTTCTTTACTATAATAAAGGAAAGAACTGGCTTATACACGTAAGGAATAGGGAATTATGTTTGACGCATCATCACGTCTGAAATATACTCAACTGATTAATTTGAAATTTTGCATATAGACTCTTCATTAACCGAGGATGGTTATAGGTCTTTTCAAATTTCGATTTTTTATTACGTCAAGTTTTCATTTTGCAGTTTTAAAATAGACCCTTGCGAAGCACGGGTTACCTACTAGTTATAAATAATTTGGAATTCAAAATAAGTTATTCTTCAAAAATTGAATTCGATATTGTCACCTGGTCATATGGGACATATATATATGAATCATATTTATCTCATATTGATCAGAATTTTAAAGATTTTCAATTAAAAGTTCAATGAACAGTGTTTTTGTCTTCGAACAATCTTTGTCATCGACAGGAAGATTGTTTATTTCATTTGTTGTCAATATTAATGTAGCTTCTTTTTTTTCTAATAACAAACGTGCCGCCTGTGCGACAGATAAAAATATGTACTTGATATCACGGTATTTAGATGAAAATAATTCATATAAATAATTCTTCTTCTATATACCGTGCTTGATATGGCTTTCATGTTTGGCATTGACTGAGTTTATATTAATACCCAAAATTTAGCTCTTGTGGCAGAGCTCGTTCGTTAGGACTGACAGTTAAGTCCGGCTGTTCTGGTGAAAAGGATAGATTTTGCTCTTGTTTTATAATACAGTTTTCCTGTCGCAGTTCGGGCAGTTTAAAGAGAAATGTATTATTGAATCAGGATCTGAACCCATTTCACTAGATCAGTTATTTTGATTTTTAACTAATAATATACGTCGCGTTTCAACCAGTGAATGCCAAAGAGGAAGCCATCTTCAAAAGGTTATTCTTTTTGGGTTTTTCTTTCTTAATTTTAATAACCACAAATATTGAATCATCATCAGCAGCAAGCGAGTGTTTTCCCCATTAATTTCATATCAATAATGTTTTTATTTATAATAAAATTAATCTTGTTTTGTTTAAATGTAAAATATGTTAAAGACTCATTAAAGTTCTAGTTATTATGTTCTCTTTTGTTATCATAGTTTTTTCCCTCCTTACATAATTGGTAGAGGCATCTCTTTTTCCCACCTTAAATAATTGGTGAAGGCACATCTTACTTACAATATTCATTCCTCCCCAAAAAGACATCAATAACAACTAGTAGTTCTGTGAACAGAAGACCTCGCGCTCAGTAAGTTACATTGACCCGTTGTTATGTTTTCTCAAAAAGTAATAAACTATTTATCAATTTAAGATGTCTAGAAAAAATCCTAAATAAACCTAGAGCTTTCTGTCCTATCGTACCGTGACGTGTCGTCCCGGAATGTGAGTGTGAGCGCTGTTATCAGGTCTGGCTGCCGTCGATACGCCAATCCAATCAACCAATTAGAGAACATTCTGTGTTGTCGTGTTGACGAAAAATCGGTGTGTTGAAATTAACAAAATAAACTACCATAATGCTGATTTCCTACAAACTTCATTTCTCACTTTTCATGATTTTGGAAATCAATTTCTTTTCAACAGTATTTGTTGCAATTTTAATCATCAGGTTGAAAAAGAAAAATGTAAAAAAAATTCTCTCAATAGCTCCAAACTCCAAACTAGATTCATGTCCTCAGCTTTTGGAAAGGCAAAGTTAGTAGACAACAGGTGTCTACAGTTGTCAGACAGTTACTGTCAACTAACGTTGAAGGAAATATACATTTTCAAGATGTTTGATGTATTTGAACGGGTAGTATTATATTCCACTCGACAGCTGATTTATGATAAATATTTCTATAGTCTGATTTTTACGGTACTAGTAGTTCTGTGAACAGTAGACCCCAAGCAGAATTCTCATCCACAAGTACCTGATTGAAACTATAGACCTTATGGAAATACAGCAATAGACTGGCTTCTCCACACATCTGTGTAATCACTTATCATCTGATTTATGATGAATAATATTCTATAGTCTGATTTTTACGGTATTGGCGTATGGAGGAGGCTCCTTTTTCCTTTTATATTATCCTTGAAATGCAAAATTTCCAAAAACCTTGTATATACGTCGACGCGCAATTTAAAAAGGAACATACCTGTCAAATTTCAAGAAAATCTATTACCGCGTTTCACCGTAAATGCGCAACATATAGACATATACATTTTTAAACAAAAAGAGAAATGCTAAACCGTCGATTTGAATCTTAGACCTCACTTCGCTCGGTCAACAACTGAAAATAATGGAAAAATATTGTACTAAACAACCCCTGAGTTTATACAGTGTGGAGTTCCACGAGAAACAATCAGAGAGCCTTCTTCTATAGAAAGTCTTCTACGACTGATTCTCGTGACATTTAATCATGATTAGGATTTAACAGACTTTTGTGCAACCGGGCCTTGGACTATATTCTACTGTACTTGCAGGTAACCAATGCTTCAAGGGTCTAATTGGAAACTTGACTTACTGAAATCTAGGAGAACTTGAAATAAGCCAATACCATCCTCGCTAAATTGAGAATCTATAATGCAAAATTTCAAGTTGATCAGTTGAGTAGTTGAGACGTGATGATGCGTCATTCGTGAATTTCCTATCCCATACGTGTTTATATTATATTATAGATTTTTCCTTTATTATATTACACATTATTTTCTTACAGAATTTGTGGCTCCAATTTGTTTGGAAGATGGACTTTTATTGACACATGACTATACAGGAGAGGAAGCTCATGTGGCTGGTTGGGGAACTTATGATTTTGGTAAGAGAAACTCATTATCTCGTATATTAATCCAATATTATCATAGAGATAACATAGCATAAGAAGATATGCCATGGTATAGGGCGTTTATGTTGCAAATGTCACTGTTAACTCAAGCCGATAGTCCCAGAAGTTATTTTTTGTGAAGCTATGTGACGCTGGTAGTCTCTCATAGTGTGCCATTCTCACACTCTCACCCGGCCAAACCCGTAATAATAGACTAATATAGACTAATAAATATCCGAGCTTCGCTCTGGAGTGTAAAAGCATAGCAAATTAGTAACGAAAGATTGAATTTTTAAATTTAAATAGTTTAAATTTATTTATTCATTTTCTCAGTCGTACAATTATTTTCACAGTTATATGTGGGGGCACAACAGGCTTATGCCCAAAACTGTCCCTTTTCAAATTTATACTACAGTCCAAAACAAAATCTAGGTTAAGCTTCTATCACTCATCAAAATAACAATTTATTCACACTTCAAAGACAAACACAATCATCATCAATTACAAATAGATATACGATGAATTCGATTTGGAATGATAAACTATGTTTGCTACAATTTTTGTTAATATACTATGAACTATTTTACTCTAACAGCATCTAGTTACCATTTTGGACCTTCTGGAGTGAACATGTTTTCTAAAAATAAGAGATATCAAATCAAATCAAATCAAATCAAATTGTTTGATTCATAAAATATTACATATTCACAAAATATAAAAGTGTTATAAATTACATGAATAAATTCTCGCTGCCTGGATGATTTGTCCATGTGCAGGGAGGAGTCGCAAATTATCAGACAGAGGGCAAACACTAGCAATAATAAAATAAATTACAAACTATGAATAATAAATAAATTTAAAAGAATAATAAGAGAGTTTATTTAATAATAATTTTAAAACTAAAGATAGAAAAAAAACAATAAATAAATAAAATAAGTGTCAGCTCGACGGCGTTTAAAGGGCTGAGTTGGGAGTATATAGCTTTATGAGCGTGGGACTGTGTGTAATATTGAATGTTATTCTGTGTTCAGAACTAGAAATATTCATCTATATGGAGAATGTAGAAGCCTCCGCAGCATCTGAACCGATGCAGAGCAGCCACCCGGTCACTCTCCACTTGTAGACGGCAACGCTAACCCCTCAGTAGTTGAAATCTCGGCCGGTACATTACGGTAAAGCCAATGGGCTAAATGAAAACAGTTTTCAAGTTGAATTGAATTACTTAACGGGGAAATTGAATATTTATATGCAATCTGTTTCTAGTGGGATAATAATGTTGAATTTCATTGAAGACAAAGTTACTTTTTTTATAAAGACAAGTAAATTTTTTATAAATAATTGTTTTATATTTAATACAGGGAATTCTTGGAAAAGTAAATGTGTTGGATATCTATGCTTTTTGGCCAATAGTGTTTTAATAAGTGCTCTCTGTGAGACCGCGACAGGACGCAGGACACCCAGGAGGCACCGCCCCGCCAAGATGCCATACTCAAGCAATGTCTGCACATATGCATAGTAGACAGAACGACAGTGTCCAGGACTCAGGAACCTCCCCAGCTGTGCAAAAGCATAATTCATTTACGCAACCTCTGCCTGAGGTACTGCACATGGGCCACCCAACTCAACTTGTGGTCGAATATTATGCCAAGATATTTGTGAGTCAAGACTTGTTCTATCTCAGGACAGTTACAGTCATTGGAGAATGGGTCACCACATGAATGCATCCTGAGCACCCTGGGCCCGGGGCTATTACGAAGGAATATAGGTAGACACTTGGATTTCGAAATATTAATTGACAACACATTGTTGTCAAACCAATTTTTTAATTTAAGGAGATCAGAGGAAGCATTATTGAATGAAAATAAACGAAAATAAGTTTTTCTTGCTAAATTATTCTTCTCAAGATCAGCTGAGGAATATCCCACACATTCACTCGCTCACTCACTTTACGGTATCGACAGACGACAAAATTTCCAGCTGTTTTTCCAGTCCCTACGTAGATCTGAAAGACATTGTTTGCATACGACTCTCGTCTGACGTCAGAACAGGTTTCTTTCCGACCTAGGCCGGAAAGAGTACTCTTTCCAGCCGCTAACATGGAACTAAGAAAGGTGATCAAAAGACAGCTGATCAAAAACTTTTCATTATTTGTGGTCATTACTCAATAATTAAAACATTTATAATAATATCATCTTATCGCCATTTGAAAGAATAAAAAAGTATAAACTCAACCTCCCACATAATTGAACATCATCTTTTAGGTTATTTAGACAAATCAGAATAAAAAATAAAAATACTTGGACAATTTCCTGATATTCAGATTGCCTCAGATTTGCTAGAGCTATCACCTTCCACTTCTGCTTTCAGAAGTGCTTAGTAAACAACTCAATAATAATAATAACTATTCTCATATATATATTGTTTATTTTTGTGTATGGCGAAAAATAGCGTTCGCACCACAGGCAAAAATGTTTTTCCGGCTCTCAATCTTTACTAGACCTCAGCCTACGGTCTCGGACTTGAAAACCGATTTCGAGACGGAAAAATCTCATTTTCCTACAGTTATGTTGAAAAGTGGCCATTGCTGCACTGATTACAGAACGCAAAGAATCACTTTTCCGCTCTAGTGCGGGAAAAATTTTTCTGCACTCCAGATTTGCAACATGGCAACGCAAAATACTTAGTAGGTTATATGGAGCAACAGTGCAGCAAAATCAAAATGAAGTTGGTAACAGTGACTGCTGTGGCTGCTATAGTGAGCAGAGGTGCAACGAAGCACAACGCGCTATTATTAATTAGATATTATAACCAAGGACAACGAGGACTTTAGGATTTTAGGATTAAGGTTTTTATGAATAATAAAATTACACAGAAAAACATTTGATGCATTTCAGGCAATTTTACCCATAATTACCCACTTTTCATATTCAATGGTAACTGTAGGAAAAACTTAATGTGAAATACGTGCGCAAAGTTCCTCTGCTGCACTCAAGAAACCATTCCGCCCTCGCCTACGGCTCGGGCGTAAACGTTTCTTTTGGTGCAGCAAACTGTCACTTTGCGCACTAGTTGCACAAATAACTATTTCGGCTCTAGGTGTGAAATATACTATATTGTGGGTCATATTTTCAAGTTTACAAAATGTTTTAAGTATATTTTGAACGTTATTTCAGCGGATATCAATAGAACACAGCTACTCTACCCAGATATCCTTCAAACTCTGTCAGTTCCGATTATAGATGACAACAGCTGTCTGGATACAATGCGACGTCTAGCTTATGATTATCAGCAACATCATGTCATCGAGTCACAAGTGAGTAATAATATATCATTGAGAAAATAAAACATAATTGACCGAGCGAAGTGAGGTCTAAGATTCAAGTCGACGGTTTGGCATTTCTCTTAATGTTTATATGTTTATATCTTTTTATGTTGCGCATTTACGGCGAAACGCGGTAATAGATTTTCATGAAATTTGACAGGTATGTTCCTTTTTAAATTGCGCGTCGACGTATATACAAAGTTTTTGGAAATCTTGCATTTCAAGGATAATATAAAAGGAAAAAGGAGCCTCCTTCATACGCCAATATTAGAGTAAAAATCAAACTATAGAATTATTCATCATAAATCAGCTGACAAATGATTACACAGATGTGTGGAAAAGCCAGTCTATTGCTGTATTTCCATAAGGTCTATAATTTCAATCAGGTACTTGTGGATGAGAATACTGCGTGAGGTCTACTGTTCACAGAACTACTAGTCCTATACTATCTCTCATCTATGGTAATATAAAAAACATATTGAGGTCCACGTTAAAATGGCAGTGTTAGATTAAATAATAAATATTGGTGAAGAAGAAGAAGAAGAAGAAGAAGAAAAATAACCAATAATCATAGGGTAATATGGTTTTCAACTCACTACAAATAACCTCCATCAACTTATTTTAAGTTTTTTTTATAAATTCAAGTAGAGATACAAGAAAACACAAACAAACATAATTTGTTCTCCATTTTATTTTATACAACTTTTATCCTATGCATTATTACCGTAAAATTAGCAATAGCACCACAATTCACGAAAAACTGTATCCATACATAGATTAGTGACAGGTTTTTTTTACAGATTCCTGGCTTATACGTAGAGATACAAGAAAACATAATGTATAGTAATTTGTTCTCCGTTTTATTTTCTACAACTTTCAATCTCTGCATATTTACCCTAAAATCAACAATAACGCCACAATTCACGAAAAACTAAATTAATGCACAGTTTAGTTACAATTATCGCCGCTAGATGGGGCGAGCGCTCCCGTTTGCAGTTGCAGGTGACTACGTTTAGTTCCAATTTCTGCCGGCAGAATGTGCTGACGTTCCCTCACTCATCCATCAGGCTCCAGAGCTGTTGTAAGCTTTGGCAGCTGACATTCTGAAGTCTATGAGAATAGAATTGTGTAGTTAGTGCGGTTTTTGGCGTGTAACTCCGTAACCGTCCATTTTTCATGAATTTCACAGGAGATACATTTTGAAGGAAATAAAATTATCTATACAATGATGTGTGTTAAAATCGTGAATTACTATTTTTATAGGAGTTACAGCACTTTGAGAGAGAGATTTGATGGAAAAACGTTGAACTCTTTTTTTCTCTTTCCTCTTTTTCTTCTTGTTCTCTTCATCATTCTTCTCCTTCTTTTTCATCTTCTCCTTCTCTCTAATTTAGTGGAGAGTTAAGGTAGACCCACGCAGATTGTCATCAGACGGACGGCACACATTGGACGGATTGGATTATTAGATTTGATGCATTGTTTCAATATTGGAGTGTGCATACCTATCCGCATCCGTATAGGTATGCGCACACCAATTGAAAACAATGCATCAAATCTAATCATCTGATCCGTCCGATGCGTGCCGTCCCTCCGATGACGATCTGTGTGCGCCTACCTTTAGAGGGAAGTATATTTTAAATATTCTTTCCGAAGAATGGACATTGATATGTCCAAAGCTCCGTCAATTTATGTAGATGCATAACAATATCATCTATAGTTATTACAAATTGCTTTTTTCATATCATGTACAGTTCAATAATTACTTTCTTAGTCTATATTATGTAAATTCATGTATAATTTTGCTGTATTTCAAGCTATTATTATTATTACTGGTGTTCTGCCCTAGGGCAGGTCTAAACATGATTCCTCCTTCTCCATTCCTCTGTCCTGTGCAATTCTCTTCATCTTGGAGTACTTTCCCTCCTCCCTGATATCATCCACCAACTTCACTCTTTCTCGTCCCAGCACCCTCCCTCCTTGCACAGTCCCTTCCATTGTCTCCACAAGTAGTCCGCCATGCCTCAGCAAGTGTCCCAGCCAGTTCCGCTTTCGTCTCCTTATCACTGCCATAATATTCCTTTCCTCTCCTACTCTACGCAGTACTTCCTCATTCCTCACTCTATCCATCCAGCTGATCCTCTCCATCCTCCTCCACACCCAATCTCTTCTCTTCCTGCTTTCTGAGAGTCCAGGTTTCCGCTCCATAGAGAGCCACGCTCCACACAAAACACTTGGCCATCTTCTTCCGCAGTTCTATTTGCATTTTGCTACTCACCGATCTTCTTATATTGCTGAATGCCTCCTTTGCTCTTGCAATTCTCACTCGTACTTCTAAATCACATCGCATATCCTCTTAAATCATACACCCAAGGTACCTGAATGGTGACACCTGTTCAATGTGATGCAATCCTATGTTGATTGTTGCTTTCTTTGGAGTCTTGCTGATCACCATACTTTTTGTTTTCTTCACATTCACTCTCATTCTTCACATTTAAGCTATTACAAGTGTATAAGCCAGTATAGATTGTAATCTACATAAATATGGTACTCAATCAATCTCCTCCTCCTTCTCCTTCTCCTTCTCCTCCTCCTTCTCCTTCTCCTTCTTCTTCTACTCCTTCTCCTTCTCCTTCTTCAATATCTACTAATTTTTCTCCTCTTAATTGCATTAATAACTCTTTTTTAATCCAAGTTATGTTTGATTGAGGTATCAAATGTTCACAGAATACTATCGGTTTTCATGATACTATTTTGTTTAATTATCTGGATATATATTTTGTAATGCTGTGTATGTGCAATGGGTCTGTCGCGACCTAGCACAGCAATCAATAAAATCAATCAATCAATCTTTGTCTTCATCTTCTTCTTCTTTTTCTTTTTTCTCCTCTTCTTCTTCTCCTTCTTCTTCTTCTTCTTCTTCTTCTTCTTCATCTTCTTCCTTTCTCCTCCTCATAGATGTATTAATGAATGAATTAAATGCATTGTATCGAGTGAATTCGACGAATGAACAAATGAATGAATGATTGTTCCAGGTATGTGCCGGTGGCATACCAGAGTACTTTGCCTATATGGGTGACTCGGGTGGCCCCCTAATGGTGGTCAAACAGATGGACCCCGAGCAGCCGCCCCGCTTCTACCAGATAGGGGTTGTCTCATGGGGTGGGCTCACTGTCAATGTAACCAGCTTCGAAAGTCCCACTGTCTACACCAGGGTGCGATACTATCTGCCGTGGATTCTAGACAATATGAGACCCTGAAAACGGGAAGAAACCTTTAAAAAAAATATTCACCTAGGTGCACTGGATTCTGGACAATATGACACCCTCCAAAAAAACTGGAATAACTTGAAAAAAGTGAATTAAATGCTGAACTGGATTCTAGACAATATGAAACCCTGAAAACGGAAAGAAACCTTTAAAAAAAATATTCACCTTGGTGCACTGGATTTTAGACAGTATGACACCCTCGAAACAAACTGGAATAACTTGAAAAAATCGTATTAAATACTAAACTGGATTCTAGACAATATGAAACACTGAAAACGGAAAGAAACCTTTAAAAAAAATATTCACCCATGTGCACTAGATTTTGGACAATACGACACCCTAAAAACAAACTGGAATAACTTGAAAAAGCGTAATAAGTGCTGAACTGGATTCTAAACAATATGAAACCCTGAAAACGGAAAGAAACCTTCAAGAAAAATATTTACCTGGATGCACTGGATTCTAGACAGTATAGAACCCTGAAAACTGAAAGAAACCTTGAAAAAGAATATTCACCTGGGTGCACTGGATTCGAGGCGATATGAGACCCTGTACAGGGAAAGGAAGCTTTGAAAATAATATTAAACTTGGTGCACTGGATTCTAGACATTATGAGACGGAGATACATTGAAAGAAACCTTCAAAAAGAATATTCACTACGGTACACTGGATTTTGGACAATATGACACCCTGAAAACAAATTGGAAAAACTTGAAAAAAGCGTATTAAATGCTGATGACGAATATTTGTAATCTTTGAGGAAACAAAATGATTAGTTCCAGTTGCATAAACGCATGTTAAATTTTATCAGTGATTAATTCCGCGAGAACCAATCAGAGAAGCCGTCTTTTCAAAAAAAGCCTTCTTTGATTGATTCTCGTAATAGAATTAACCAGGATTAAAATTTAACCGGATTTTCTGCACCGGGCCTTATAGTAATAATTCAGGAAAGTATCAATAAAACAATAGATCGAGGTCCTCGTTATAATGGCAGTATTTAATTACCGTTAGTGCTAGTATCCTTGGTGCAGTCCTAGGCCTAATAAAAGTATCTTCTTCTTTTTCTACTTCTCCTTCTCCTTCTCCTTCTCCTTCTCCTTCTCCTTCTCCTCCTCCTTCTCCTTCTCCTTCTCCTTCTCCTTCTCCTCCTCATTCTCCTTCTCCTTCTCCTTCTCCTTCTCCTTCTCCTTCTCCTTCTCCTTCTCCTCCTTCTCCTCCTTCTCCTCCTTCTCCTCATTCTCCTCCTTCTCCTCCTTCTCCTCCTTCTCCTCCTTCTTCTTCAGAAAAATATCCAGTATATGATCGAAACTGAACAAGAATTCGTACGATTAAGTGAATATGTGGGCCATCTCACTGCAAGGCTGGGAAATCTGATGACCGGAGTTAATTGTGCGCGAAAAACGCTTTTCATTGTGAACACTGATTGGAAACTCTCGCTCCCGTGTGAGACCTGTAAGAAATTACTCAAGGTACTTCTAAAATGTCGTCATTATGCTCAAATGGGAAGTAATAATGTTATTTACGATGAATACCAACAGTTAATAGTGAAGACTACCTATATTGTAGCCTACTAATATTGATAGTAACTGACATAAGATACATTGACTTTTTGGCGGTCCGACGTTCGCCGGGTAAGTCGGGTTTGAATTAGGAAAGTTTCATGTGAGGGAGACGTCATTCTTATTATAGTACTAATATTATATTCTCTTATTCAGCTCCACCAAGAGTTCTTAATGTGAAGTGATAGAGCTTACATTAACCAATCAGATCGAAAACTGTTTGTGATATTAATAAAACCATATGAATAAAACCAGAGCAAATGCTCATGAGCAAGAGCATGGAGCATAAGGTTTTGCTTATGAGCAAAAGGTAGAAGCAAAAGCAATTGCTCATTTTTACTTTCCTTGCCCTATTACCATAGGTAAGGAAAGTATTGCTTTCCGGAAAAAATTAAGCTACCCCAATTTCTAAATTCCTATACGTTTCATGGTCCCCTGAGTCCAAAAAGTGGTTTATGGGTATTGGTCTGTATGTGTGTGTGTGTGTATGAGTGTATGTGCGTCTGTGTACACGATATCTCATCTCCCAATTAACGGAATGACTTGAAATTTGGAACTTAAGGTCCTTTCACTATAGGGATCCGACACGAACAACTTCGATCAAATGCAATTCAAGATGGCGGCTAAAATGGCGAAAATGTTGTCAAAAACAGGGTTTTTTGTAATTTTCTCGGAAACGGCTCCAACGATTTTGATCAAATTCATACCTAAAATAGTCATCGATAAGCTCTATCAACTGCCACAGGTCCCATATCTGTAAAAATTTCAGGAGTTTCGCCCCATCAATGCAGATAGATTCCCAATTATCGAACAATTTACAATTGAAACGAAAAAAATCAAGTGGAGTAGATTGAGCATGGAAATCTCTACAATTAATGTTCAGTAACATTTTCACCTAAAATTGAAAATAAGCTTTAAATTCGAGAAATGAATTTGATTATTCAATGGCAAATTATTGTTGATTCTATTGAATCATTCACTATGAAGAGATAGCAGACCTCATGTGTGTCTCCAGCGTTATTGCCCTGTCACCAGCTGGCTCAAATCTTTGAATAGTAGACTTGAGATGCGCGGGAACACTAGCGTCAGGTGATCAATTTTCACAACGGCAAGGAAAGTTGTGTTAGTGCGCCACACCAGATTTTTATATGAATAAGCTTTACCTTTTACTCTTACCTTATGCTCCTGAACTCTGGAGCAAATAATGCTCACGTATTTTAAAGATTTTTCATCAGCTGATTCGCTTTTGTAGCCTTACTTTGTTTTTATAGCGCACGGAAGCGCTAAATATGCAAGTAGGGGGCACCGCTTGTGTTTGCGTCGTCTGCTCTGTTTTCTACTTATGAAAATAGTTTTAGGTTAGTTGAGTTGAGAATTTTGAAATAATAGCGTGAAAAAATGTCATCTCTATAATAATCTTCAGCATATTCCTATAATATCAATAGCCTTCTTATAATCGTCTACACTCTTATCTTCTTAAATGCCTATTTCCTATTTTGTGATGGCTATCTTTATAAAAGGTAGCTATTTTTTGTATTTATTCTTTTGTAGGGATAATGGTGATATATATCATGGTTGAATCTAAAAATAGTTTTATAGTTCTCAACTATTGGTTGTGATCGTATCTGGTATAGTTTCCTCTTCCTCATACGAATTAGTTGAGCCATTTTACTATGAGCAAAAGGTGATAAGCTGCTCTAGACTAGACTAGACTAGAGCTCTAGACTAGACTCACCTTTTTTGAAGCATTTGCTTCAAAAGTTGAGCAAATGCTCTAGTTTATTCACACAATTTTGAGCAAATGCTCAAATTATTCTTTTGATGAGCATGAGGAAAAGGTTTTGCTCACGTTTATTCATAGAAAATGAAGCAAATGCTCCATATTTTAGAAGTATAAGCAAATGCTCAACTTTATTCATATGGGCCGATGTCTCTTGAGTCATGAAATTATTAGTTTTCAAATTATAAAAGCCTTTATTCAAAAGTAAGTTTTGAAGTCTTGATTGTTTTATTCAAATTGATTTGGAATTCATTGGCATGGATGAACTATCTGATTGGTTCAGAGGAAACTTTTACCATTAAACTTATGAGATTGTTTTATTCTATGATCAGGTACAGTCAATTATCTATAGCGAGGTCCACGTTATAATGGCAGTGTTTGATTAGCAATGGTATTGCTATCCTTGTCTATCATTCAACAAAGCGGATAGCGCTATCTCTTTCTCGTTTTGCTCTGTTGCCAGATCGTCTTCCAACACTGTAAAATTGATAATAAATTAACAAAATTTCTAATCTTTTTCATTAGGATGTATAATTAAATTATTGAGAAATATAATTTATTGCTTAATGAAATATAATTGATTATTTTAAACGAGAATGAGCAGTTGATACTGTATCACATCAATAAACCTGTAACAGCTACCGTCTATAGAAGGCATTGACAAGACAGAGGATCGGCAACGTTGTCCTCCTATCTTTCTCATCTGCCATTATAACGTGGACCTCACTATATTTAATCTATGATAGCAGTTAATATTTAATGGTGAATTCGTAAATGAATCCATGGTTGATTGTAGGTTACCAATTGAAAACTATTATATCCTTTCAAATCTGAATTTTAAAATTAGACAATTTTAATGCATAATTGGATCAATGGATTTGAAATTTAATCAAGGTTTATTCTTACAAGATCAGAGAGTTACGGTCGTTAAGTTTATCTCGCTTCATCAGTTCTTTCTTCTTCTTTGATTGAAACAATGAGTACATCATCAAAATGATAGGGAGACAAATTCAATTATTGCTTTGAATTTGGTAGACAGTTAAACTATCAAACAATAGGATAAGGATATAGTTTGAGATTATCAATAACTTCAAGATTTTAAATTGTTTTATGAGTATATTGCTGGTGTATGTCATTTTTTTCCATTCTCTTATTTCATTTCAGTTTGATATCGGAAATCAAAATATTCTTCTATATTCTAAAACAATTTTCACTGAGGAAACATGATTATTCAAGTATTTTGTTTATTCGTTGTACTTTTACCAGGATTGGCGCAAAGTTGTAAGTTTCAAGTTTAAACTTATTTATTCAAAAACTTTATTCCTGATGTATACTCCTTTTTCTCTTTCACTCCCACTCCTCTTCTCCTACTTCATCTTCTCTTCTTCCTTTCAATCTCTTTCTCTCCCATCTCTCGAAGAATGGACATTGATATGTCCAAAGCTCCGCCAATTTATGTAGATGCATAACAATATGATTATTATCTATAGTTATTATATTACAAACTGCTTTTTCATATCATATACAGTTCAATAATTATTTTCTTAGTCTATATTATGTAAATTCATCTATAATTTTGCTGTATTGTAAGCTATTGTATATAAGTGTATAAGCCAGTATATATTGTAATCTACATAAATAAAGTACTCAATCAATCAATCAATCTCTCACTTGTTTCAGCTTTCTCTCCTCCTTTACCTCCCAATTCTCTCATATCAGTTTCCACAAGCTTTCAATGATCCTCATTTCTTTCCAATAATTCATGTTCAAGTGAGAAGGCCAATGTATGACAACAAACTATAGTGAGGTCCATGTTATAATGGAAGTGGGGGAGGATAGAATAACAACGTTGCCGATTCTCTGCCTTGTCACTGCCTGCTAGAAAGAGTTGATGATACTAGTATATCCGATGTATTGTTCATTCTTGTTTGAAATAGTCGATGATATTCTGTTTGTCAAGAAAATATATCATCTTCCATCGATTAGCCTAAATAATGTATTTGCATGATTGAAAACGAATTTTTGGAGAATTAATCATGTTTTTCATTGTTAAGAAAGATGTGGCAACAATGCAGAACTAGAAGAGGATAGCGCTATCTGCTTTGTCGAATGATAGACAAGGATAGCAACAACAATGGTCATCAAATACTGTCATTATAACGTGGACCTCACTATAGTATGAAGAGAGAGAGGAAGAGAGGAAACAGAGAGAGAGAGATTAGATAAGATCGGAGATCTTTATTTAGAGAGAGAGAGAGAGAGAGAGAAGAGAGAGAGAGAGAGAGAGAGAGAGAGTGAGAGTGAGAGAGATTAGATTAGATTTCTTTATTTATGTATGTTACAATATTTACTGGCTTATACACTAATTTACATTAAATGACGGTAATGCTATTTATTCAACGAATTTTACAAAGTATAGATAATTAATCAATGAGAATACAGATTAAATGCAATTTATTATAATAACGATATTAAAAAATTGTAATGTAACTTCATAAATCGGTGGTGTTTCAACAAATAATTGTCGATTCTTCAAGAAGGATATAAAATAATATCCTTCCCATCAACACACGACCGGGTAGAGAGAGAGAGAGAGAGAGAGAGAGAGAGAGAGAGAGAGCGAGAGAGAGAGAGAGTGAGCAGGGCTTGAAGCTTTCCATGATGTGGAAACCAACCATTATAAAATAGTTGAAACTGAAATAGTCTATTTTTCCGTATAAACTTCAAATTTTTTAGATATTTTTAAAAATTTTCTTAATTTTCTCTCAAATCAGTTGATCATCCCAACGCTCACTTGATAAACGATGCAAGCTGTGGAGTTATGAAGCCAGGCCAGAGAATTCACCAGGGGAGAAATGCAAATCTTGGAGAATTCCCTTGGATGGTTTACATTTCGACTACAAAAGAATGTAAGTTTAGAAGCCATTGTTAAAACTTGGAATTGAATGAACACTTTTAAAGGGTCACTCACTTCAGAAGTGACGATGCTTTGAACTGTTTTTGATGATTTTCAGACCAAATATTGCTTCAAGGTACTGCTAAAAAGTAAGGGCCGTTCTCCGAGCTCGGGATTGATCACATTTTATCAAATTCCAAGCTTATTTTCAATTTTAGGTGGAAATGTTACTGAACATTAATTGAAGAGATTTTCATGCTCAATCTTTTCCACTCGAAATTTTCCGTTTAAATTATATCTGAGACCTGATAATTGTAGATCTAAAATCAAACTTTGCATTTATTACAAATGGAGCTCCATTATAATTGGAGCTCCTGACATTTTTACAGATATGGGACTTGTGGCAGTTGATATAGCTTATCAATGACTATTTTATGTATGAATTTGATTAAAATCGTTGGAGCCGTTTTCGAGAAAATCGCGAAAAACCCTGTTTTTGACAACATTTTCGTCATTTCAGCCGTCATCTTGAATTGCATTTGATCGAGATTGTTCGTGTCGGATCCTTATAGTGTAAGGACCTCAAGTTCCAAATTTCAAGTCATTCCGTTAATTGGGAGATGAGATATCGTGTACACAGACGCACATACACTCATACACACACACATACAGACCAATACCCAAAAACCACTTTTTTGGACTCAGGGGACCTTGAAACGTATATTAATTTGGAAATTGGGGTACCTTAATTTTTTTTCGGAAAGTAATAGTTTCCTTAACTATAGTAATAGGGCAAGGAAAGTAAAAATGACTACGCCCCGTTTCAGAAAGTCAATTTTCTGACGCCAGCTGTTTAAAGTCTAGACTCTAGAGTTTAACTAATTCCCGAGCTCGGAACCCGGCCTAGTCGCAGTCCACGTCTAAATTAAATTTCGAAAAACTAGGAAGTTGAACACAAAATGGAATGAAGAGAAAATAGTGTAAAGTTTCAGCTATTTTGGATTATTTAGGAGTGTTTTATTTCGTCAAGGGAAAACGTTCCCAATTACAAAAAACTGGTGTGGTAGACTCACACAACTTTCCTTGCTCATTGATCTATAAGCCTCATTCTTAAACGAGGATAATCTAGGGGAATAACATTATGCCGATTGGCGGCTAAATAATTTTATTAAAACTACGATTATACTATTGTTATTGTTTTCAGAGTACATATTCCTTTGTTTGAATTATGGAAGTTGAGGATTTCTTTAAAGTTGTCGGAACAGCTGTTCTACAAATAGAATATCTACTTGTGTTCTTTTGAATAAACTGCTCTACCCACATACCTCAAGCACGAGAAGGAGGTTACAAAGTAAATTTCTCAATGATGGGGTGGACCCCCTGTGAGTTTCTCAGGAAGGAGACTCATGCTAGTTAATAGAGCTGATATATAACTATACAGGGTATGAATTTGAAAAAAATCGGTCAAGTCATTTTTGAGAAAATCGTAAAAACATGGTTTTTTAGTGACTATCCGCCATTTTTCTCAAGAATATTACGGAGCTCCTGCAATTTTCCCAGAAATGAGACTCATGTCAGCTGATAGGGCTTATAAATAGCTATCTAGGGTATAAATTTGAAGAAAATCGTTAGAGCCGTTTTCGAGAAAACCGTGGAAAACATGGTTTTTTAGTCATTATCCATCATTTTTTCCGCCATTTTGAATTGAATTTCTTATTGTCAGATCCTCATGGATCCTCATGGATCCGTCAAACCTTAAGTTTGAAATTTCAAGTCAATCGGTTAATATTAGGAATGGAGTTATCGTGTTCACAGACACACACACCACACACACACACACACAACACACACACACACACACACACACACACACACACACACACACACACACACCACACACACAGATTATATGGTAATGGGGCAAGGAAAGTAAAAAGTCTAGAGCTTAACTAATTCTCGAGCTCGGAACGCACGGAACCCGGCCTCAAGTGTTTTATCTACAAATTTTTTTCACATCAGTTTCGTTACATGTATGGACAAATGAATAAATTAAATGGATTTTTGTGATTATTTGCAGACGCTGATGGACCTGACCGATATTTTTCGTGCGGAGGGACAATCTTAAATAGCAAATACGTGTTGAGTGCTTCTCACTGTTTTGTAGGTGCAAATGCCACCAGAATTAGGTAGAATAGTTTTTTGCAAATTTATTTTTAATTCATTTATTGCCTTCCACAATCACAATATCAAGATAATGATTGGGGGAGAATCAACAGGATTAACCCAAAACTGCTTCTCTCCCTAACTTTGATAAAAATTGTCCAAATGGGGTTATTGTTGCCTTGTTAAAGTAAATGTGGGTTGTTTACAATTTATTGTACAGAATTGTGCAGAGGAAACGCATGTTTTTCGAACAGCCAGTACTCGTCAACGGGAGAGGGTATTGCCCTGGAACGAATGTTGGCAGACGACCCATACTATGCCATTTCAGTTGCTGAGTTGGAACGTACAACATCGTGTGTTCGCTGTCGAGCAGTTCTTTTAGAAACAATGAATCAATGTAGTCACAGTGCAACGCTTTCTCGTCAATATTTTAGAGTTGGGCGTCGAGGTGCAATGCCTGATCGAAATACTGTACACCGAAGGTTTGCAGCGTTTAGGAGTACCAGTTCTGTGATGAAAAAGAAACCACCTGGTCTTTCCCGTTCAGTTCGTACTCCTGAAAATGTAGAGTCAGTGTTGTCGAGTCGATCGTCTAGAACTAGTAACAACTGCCGTTCTGACTCGGTCTACACTTTCCGGGGAACGGGGAAGACAAGGTGGTTTCTTTTTCATCACAGAACTGGTACTCCTAAACGCTGCAAACCTTCGGTGTACAGTATTTCGATCAGGCATTGCACCTCGACGCCCAACTCTAAAATATTAACGAAAAGCGTTGCACTGTCACTACATTGATTCATTGTTTCTAAAAAAACTGCTCGACAGCGAACACACGATGTTGTACGTTCCAACGCTCATAGCAACTGAGATGGCATAGTGTGGGTCGTCTACCAACATTCGTTCCAGGGCAATACCCTCTACCGTTGACGAGTACTGGCTGTTCGAAAAACATGCGTTTCATCTGCACAATTCTGTATTACATTAACTTGTCTGAATCATAGAGTGAAGATAGCATAGGAAGATAACCCATGGTATAGAGCGTTTATGTTCCAAATTTCAAGCTGATTTCTTGTTAACTCAAGCCGATTACTGTCTATTATCACTGTTTTGTTGGGGTGATTGTGTAAGAACGGCACTGTATGAGAGACTACCAGCATCACATAGCTTCCCTAAACATAGCTACTAGGGTTATAAGCTTGAGTTAAAATTTAATAATAAATGAAACATAAGTGCCCTATACCATGGGATATCTTCTTATGCTGTTTTTTCTGTATGCTGCAAGTTTTTAATGAAACTATCCAGAGATTGTCTGTTTGGTGTAAGGGTCAGCATTCCTGACCGGCAATTAGGAGGTACTGGGTTCTATTCCCGGGCTGACAAATAATTTTTGTATTATTACTAGTACGAGTTGTTCTGTGAGCAGTAGACCTCACGCAGTGTTCTCATCCGCGAGTACCTGATTGAAACTATAGACCTTATGGAAATACAGCAATAGACTGGCTTCTCCACACATCTGTGTAATCACTTGTCAGCTGATTTATGATGAATAATTCTATAGTCTGATTTTTACTCTAATATTGGCGTATGAAGGAGGCTCCTTTTTCCTTTTATATTATCCTTGAAATGCAAAATTTCCAAAAACCTTGTATATACGTCGACGCGCAATCGAAAAAGGAACATACCTGTTAAATTTCATGAAAATTATTACCGCGTTTCGCCGTAAATGCACAAGATATAAACATAGAAATGCCAAACCGTCGACTTGAATCTTAGACCTCACTTTGTTTGGTCAATTATTAAACGAAAATTCAAATAAAATCCAATTTGGATTTTTGTTTAATAATAATAATTAACTCATAAGCATTTGAATAAATGCAATATCTCTATAATTTCCATCTGTAATTTTTGTATAGTAGCGTTCATCGAACTTCCATCTAGCTGTTTACCCTGTTGTCAATATTTGCAGAAGTCTTCGGGGTGATTCACAGTATTTAATCGGGATTTTCGTTTGATAATAATTATTTCCAATGAACCTTTTATTTTCAGTTCTATTCTATTCATAGGAGAATACAATACAAAAACGAATCCAGACTGTGTGAACGATTTTTGTGCACCTCATGTTGTGCTTCACAAGACAGAAGAGATAATTATCCATCCTAATTTCTTCTCGTCTAATGCCGGCAGTGATATCACCCTTATTAGAGTGAGAGGCGAAATACAATTCAATGGTAAGTGATATGGACTAAAACTAGTGACCCCTGGGTTGCAGAACTCTCTCAAGAACTTACAGTTGTATTGTAATCTTTGAAACCCGCATCTTTCAATTATACAGAGTTGGTGAAAATTATGAAAAAGCTTAATATTTCTTTCACAAGTATAATATTTAACAGTAAAGTGAGGTCCACGTTATAATGGCAATGGAGAAAGATGGAAGATCAACGTTGTCGATCCTCTCTGTCTTGTCAATATGACTTCTATATATGGTAGATGATTGTTCATTCTCGTTTAAAATAATCAATTATATTTTATTTTGCAAGAATCTATATTCTTCGATAATTTCATAATAAAGATTGAATATTTTGTTGATTAACTATCAATCCTACATTGTTAAAAGACGATCTGACAACAGAGCAAAGCGAGAGAGAGATAGCGCTATCCGCTTTGTTGAATGATAGACAAGGATGGCAATACCATTGCAAATCAAACACTGTCATTGTAACGTGGACCTCACTATAGGTTTGTATCAGTATCAGTTTGTCGCTAAAATCATGTGTCAGGTCTGTGAAGGTCTGTCTGTGTAAAAGCTTCCAAATAGCCTCAGCTTACGTTGTGGATGAATGAATGGAAAAACCAAAGACCTCAAAGATGCATAGACTCACATGCAGCGCTACTGTCGTACTTGGAATTGAAAACCGCCATTGAGGTGGCAACCCATAAGATTATTACATACCAATGCCACCAATGCCTCTGTGATCTATTGTATTACAAATATATATAGATACTAGCAGTTACCCGTGCTTCGCTACGGGGAACATGACAGAAAAGGATTTTTTTATTGGACTGTTATTGGTATTGGCTTCTGATGAATAAAAACTGTATGTTGTAAAAAAATTGACATATTATCTTTACTATAAGTCAAACAGGCTTTTCATTTGATAATTGAGTGAATGAGACAGCAATCGGACATCTGAGTCAGGGTAAAATATAAATGAATAATAATAATAATAATAATAATAATAATACATTTTATTCCCATTAATATACAAATAAGCAATCTAATCAATAAAATTTACACAATACTCAAATACAATTTATGAAATTTTTTACATAAATAAATATATAAATAAATTCATTTTTTCGGAAATTAACCTACTCAACTATGGAAAACCCATGTTCTAGAGCAAGTGTAATAGTAATACATTAAGTTTAGAGTGGGGGTGCAAATAACCCCTGAGAAAGTGAGCTTACAAATATTGTTCGAAATTTATGTTTCCTATATTATGCCTTCCAGTTGTTTGATCCAGTTTTTAATGGAGCATTTACATTTTCTTGAGTTTTCTATTATCTTGATGTGCATAGGAAGTAAATTGTGGTATTTTGGTGCTAGGTGGTTGAAGTAGTGTTGTTGGTATGTTGCCTTCCTAGCCACGTTCGTGATGAGAAGGCTTCTATTCCTTGTGTTATGACAGTGGTTTCTGTTTTGAAAGCTTTCTGGGTTTTTGTGTAGTCTGCAAATAATTTCTAGGGAGTAGAGTTGTCTTGCGTCCATCACACCAAACCCATTGTAGAGCTGGTATGACGGATAACGAAGAAAGTGGCGTCTGCTTGATGATTTTGATTATTAGTTTTTGCACTTTTATAAGGGGTCGAGGTGAACGTAGTTTGTTCCTCCCCATCCTACAATTTTATAGGTACGCAAAAACTGAACTAATAATGTGTTTGTCCATCAGTTCGCCGTGCAGCTCGCCATACAATATTTGGCTATCCATCACAAGTGGAAACACGCGAACATGAATACAGAAGTATGGGCCATTTTTTATTTGATTAAATTCATGTTTTGAACAATTCATTGTTACGAATGACAAATTGATAGGAGCTTATAAATATTTTCTAATTCAAATGAATAACTTCTGGAAAAATAATGATTGAATAAATACCAATATTAAATTATTGTTGACCAAGACTCAGTACATCGACAATTCATTCAACTAATTCGGTACTGATAAATTATAATCATTTTTTTTATTGATAATCAATTTCATCAACTAATCATAAACTGACAGAAAAAGTAATTCAATTTCCATGAATTCAATTAATATAATTATATAAATCTAAAGTGTAGTTCATATTTTATCTAAATTCACAAAGAGTTCGATTCTTGTGGTAAGAAATCATTGTTATTTCACTAAAAGATAGGATAAAATGAATAGTTGCCCTTCCAGGGGAGCTTTGACAACCCACAAGACTCATTTTTCATTTACATAAATATCGAAAAGAGCATAGGACCTTATTTTTTGTTCGCCAAAATACCCCTCATTTCAATATTAAATTTTCGACTGACTGTACAGTGAGTCAATCATTCCATCAAGGCTTGAATAATTTTGAAATTGTAATTAAATAAAAATGGCAGAAAATAATTACCATGTAAATATCAACACCTTTAATTAAAGACATATCACTGCATGCGTTTTCATATTGCCGATACAGCATTGATAAAACTGCAGACGTTTATTTAGCAGTCTCAAAAAACTGTTCTAGCTGAAAAATTGATAATCCAAGCCACGTGTAGGCCTATACATTGCATCAGGAAAACGAAGTTCCAAACTATGATTTTCCTAACATATGCTTTTGAGATAATTTCTTTGATGCAGCTGTATCACATTCACCATTATATTATACAGAGTTTATGAAAATAAAAATATTTATTGACTACCAAAACAATACTATTATTATATTATCATAATAATTAATTATCAAAACAATACTTTTATTATATTAGTAATAATAATATTATTGAACATATTTATCCATTATCAGAACAATATTATTGAGGTTAAGTGGAATCAGGTAGAAAGCAATAGTAGAACAGATGTTCTTTTTTGAATTTCTATCATATTATTTTGTTATTTTCAATGATTACAACATATGTTAGAATATCACATGTCAATAAATAAACTATCCCATTTCCATATGGCGTTCACCTTACCATGTTCATACCTTACTTAATAGGATCCTTTTTCATCCTTTGAAATCCTTAGAGGCAAAATATCTAAAATCCGTTCTTAGTGCGCGTCTAGCATGTTTGAAGAATATTTGTGCAAAGTTTCAAGTCTGTAGGACAATTAGTTTGAGCTGTAGTGTGATTTTACATAAAATTTTCGAAAAATGCCCTCTCCTGGACCCCCCTGTGCTCCTGATCGAAATTTTTCTGCATAGATCTAATTTTTTTCGTAGCTGAACAAAAATTTCCTCATGACTTTGCTGTGCAATGAGCGGTTAAAAAGTACAAAATTTTGGGGGGGCCCCAGCTCCCTCAGGGGGGCAAATTTCTGAAAATCCTTTCTTAGTGGATGTTTTCAGGCTACCATAAACAATTGTGCAAAATTTCAAGTTTTTAGGCTCAGTAGTTTGGGCTGTGGTGTGATTTCAGTCTGTCGGGGCTTAGCCTTTTATAAGTATAGAGATAATATCTCGTGCGGCGAATGGCTGCCTTCAATTTCAAGTAAGAGCTATCATTGGGAAGGCATAGGCATTGTGGGTCTATATATCTTTAAGGTCTTTGGGAAAAACTGTTGTAATTGCATGCAATGGATTCTTCAGCTGACTGAATGATAGATAAAAAAAATCTGGTGTGGCGCACTCACACATCTTTCCTTGCCGTTATGAGAATTGATCACCTGACGCTAGTGTTCTCGCACATCTCGAGTCTACTTATAGACAAAGATCTGAGCCAGCTGGTGACAGGACAATAACGCTGGAGACATACGAGGTCTGCTATCTCTCCATAGTGAATGATTTTAATAGAATCAACAGTTTGCAATTGGATAATCACATTTTCTCGAATTTCGAGCTTATTTTGATTTTTTGGTGTAAATGTTACTGAACATTAATTGTAGCGATTTTCATGCTCAATCTTTTCTACTTGGAATTTTTTTTTTTTAATTGTATCTGAAGCCTGATAAATGGGAATCTAAAATCAAAATTTGCATAGATGTGGCAGAGCTCCTGGAATATTTACAGATATGGGACTTGTGGCAGTTGATAGAACTTATCAATGATATTTTGGGTATAAACTTGATCGAAATCGTTGGAGTAGTTTTTGGGAAAATCGCAAAAAACCCTGCTTTTGACAACATTTTCGCAATTCTAGCCGCTATCTTGAATTGCATCAGATCGAGACACACACACACCACACACACAACACACACACACACCACACCACACACACACCACACCCACACACACACACACACACCACACCCACACCACACACACACACCACCACACACACCAACACACACACACACACACACACACACACACACACACACCACACACACACACCACACACACACACACACACACACACCACACACACACACACACACACACACACACAACACACACACACACACACCACACACACCACACACCACACACACACACACATACAGACCATACCAAAAACCACTTTTTTGGACTCATGGGACCTTGAAACGTATATAAATTTAGAAATTGGGGTACCTTAATTTTTTTCGGGAAGCAATACTTTCCTTACCTCCTATGGTAATAGGGCAAGGAAAGTAAAAATGATTATTCTTTTATGAAATTTCAATGTTCATCCATTTATTTATTTATACATCTATTCGATACAATATCATTCTTAACTATAAATGATTGGGAAAGGAACAATAGGCTTAAAGACCGTTCCTTTCTCAAATTTGGATAGAAACTGTCTAAAAATAGGATATGTTCACACATAAAATGTTATCTATTATATCCTGAAAAAGGACAAAGGAGTGGGTCAATTCCGGTGTCCAGCGAACTCGACCTGTAAATATGTTCGAAGAATACGTGTTCAAAATTTGAAGATGATTGATCAATTCTTTCTAAAGTTATCTTAGAACATTTAAACAGCCTGAATAATTGCAGGTTTGGAATATTAACTGTCCATTTTTGTTTAAAATAATCAATCATAATCTATTCGACTTTTGCAAAAACAAAATTTTTAATGATCAAATAATACATTTCCATAATTGTTTGATATTGAATATTTTGTTAAGAGTCAATCAGAGAGTCGTCTCCAATTGGTTCTTGTGGCGTTTAATCATGATTAAAATTTAACAGACGTTTGTGCCATCGGAGCTTAAACTATACCTCACCATGGAGTGAATATATTGAATTATTTGTCCAGATTATTTGTCTCAGATTTTACTTTTTTTCTTGAACAGAATTCGTGGCTCCAATTTGCTTGGAAGATGGAGATTTGCTGACACATGACTATACAGGAGAGGACGCCCATGTGGCTGGCTGGGGAACTTATGATTTTGGTAAGAGAAACTCATTATTTCGTATATTAATCCAATATTATCATAGAGCATAAGAAGATATCCCATGGTATAGAACGTTTATGTTCCAAATTCCACTGTTAACTCAAGAGGCGACGTAGTTGTTTTACGTGGCTAGTTGGAGAACTTATGGTTTCGAAAGAAAAATTGAATTAATCAATTTATAGATCAATTCAATATTATCAAAGATAAATGAATATCATCCTATACTATTAAACGAGCAATTTCTGTTTATATGTTTAGATGTTTAGATGCTTAGATGTTTAGATGTTTAGATGTTTTTTTTTCAATTCAATTTCAATTCAATTCAATTCAATGTTCAGATGTTTAAATGTTTAGATGTTTAGATATTAAGATGTTTAGATGTTTGGATGTTTAGATGTTTAGATGTTTGCATTTCACCGGATCTCGAGAACGGCTCTAACGATTCTCACGAAATTCAGAACATGGTAGGTTTATAATATAAAGAATCTATTGATGAATTATTATTCATCCTTGGAAAAACATCTGAAAATAATTATTCCGTCTTCTGTTGGTGATGGAAGTGAGTGAGCGAGTTCATGTGTGTGGGACTGTGTCAAAATTATGACTCAGCTGTTGAACTTTTGTAAATCATTCAATCAGGTACTTAGTGTCGGTTGCAAAAAGCCGGGTTATTTTCAATCCTGATTAATTCCAGTAGATGTAGTAGTAATGTATAAAGTTTTTGAATAAATTGAATTGAATTGAATTGAGATCCGTCTTTTTTAAATGGTCTTCTCTGATTTGGTTCATGTGAAGTTATTCAGGATTAAAATTTAACCGGCTTTTGTGCAACTGGGCCTTTGTGAGGGAAATTTTTGCATTCTTCTGGGAATTAATCTCAATTTACTGTGATTAGATAGAACATTTCTGTATGAATGTTATTATAATTTCTTCTTTCGTAATACATTTTTTATGCTGTTGTACTCCAGAGCGAAGTTCTGTCCCCGATATTATGCCATGGTGTCGGGCGTTTATGTTCCAAATTTCACTGTTAACTCAAGCCGATAATCCTAGTAGTTGTTTTTGGTGAAGCTATGTGACGCTGGTAGTCTCTCATACTGTGCCGTTCCTACACTCTCACACTCCCAACAAAAGAGTAAAAATATACAGTAGTCGACAGTAATCGGCTTTAGCTAACAAAAAGTCGGCTTGAAATAATAGAACATGAACGACCTATACCATGGGATATCTTATCATGCTCTATGATTTTTAAATAGCTATATGGCTTTCCCAATTTTATTTCATAAATGTTTGGATTATTGTATCTCTGTGGGTCAGATTTTCAAGTTTTCTATTCTCTTATGTGATTTTTTGTAGGTTGTACAGATATTTAGCTGCTTTAACTAACGAATGGAAATTACTGAGATATTGCAATTCATTATTCAAATACTAATGAATTCATATTATTATTAAACGAAAATCAAAATTGAATGCTGTAAATCACCCCGAAGACTTCTGCTACTGCAAATATTGACAACAGGGTAAACAGCTAGATGGAAATTCGATGAGCTCTACTATTCAAAAATTATTTGTCAGCCCGGTATATTAGCACTCATCGAATTTCCATCTAGCTGTTTACCCTGTTGTCAATATTTGCAGTAACAGAAGTCTTCAGGGTGATTTACAGCATTTAATTTGGATTTTCGTTTAATAATAGTTATTTTAATTAAATTTGAAAAATATTCTCGTGTATTAATTGAGTCATATTTTCGAATTTCAAGTTGGTCAATGTATTTTGAACGTAATTTCAGCGGATATCAATAGAACACAACTAGTCATGCCAGATATTCTTCAAACTCTGTCAGTTCCGATTGTAGATGACGACACCTGTCTGGGTACAATGCGAAGTATAGCCCCTAGTTACGAGCAATATTTTGTTATCGAGTCACAAGTGAGTAATATAATAATTATATATCATAGAGAAGAGAAAGTATAATCCTATACTATCTCTCATCTATGATAATATATCAAAAATCATATTAAGGTCCACGTTAAAATAGCAGTGTTAGATGAACATTGGTGAAAAAGAAGAAGAATAGGAATAAGGAGGACAGAAGAAGATTGCGAGAAAAAATAACCAACAATCACAATTTATATGATTTTTCACTCCCATAAATAACCACCATCAAAAGCTTATTTTCAGTTTTTCATAAATTTCAGCCTTACACGAGAATATACGAGGAAATATGATATGACATAATTTGTTCTCAATTTTATTATCTACAGCTTTTATTCAATACATTATCACCGTAAAATCAGCAATAACACCACAATTCACGAAAAACTGTATCAATGCATAGATTAGTTACAGTTTTTTTATAAATTCCAGGCTTATACGTAGAGATACAAGAAAACATTATTGGACATAATTTGTTCTTCGTTTCATTTCCTACAACTTTTGTTCAATAAAGTTTTATCTTAAAATCAACAATAACGCCTCAATTCGCGAAAAACTGAATTAATGAACAGTTTAGTTACAAATATCACCGCTAGATGAGGCGAGCGCTCCTGTTTGTAGTGTTGCAGGTGACGTTTAGTTACGATTTCTGCCGCCAGAATGTGCTGACGTTCTTCACTCATCTATCAGGCTCCAGAGCTGTTCTAAGCTTTGGCAGCTGAGTTTCTGAAGCCAGTGAGAATAAAATTGTGTAGTTCGTGCGGTTTTTCGCTTGTAACTTATTAACAGTGCGTTTTGGAGAATTTTACAAGAGACAGGTTTTGAAGGAAATAAAATTACTTACACAATCATGTGTTTGAAAACTGTAAATTGTTATTTTTGAAGGAGTTACAGCACTTTGAAAGAGAGATTTGATGAAGAAAACCTTGAAATACTTTTTCTCTTTCTCTTTCTTCTTCTTCTTCCACTCCTTTTCCATTTTCTTCTATCTCTTTATCCTTCTTTAGCTTCCTATTCTTTCTACGCTTCTGCTCTGTTCTTGCGCTCAATTATTAACATTCTTCCTTCTTCTATCTCTTCTTCACCCTTAATCACTCTCCCTCTTCATCATCCACTCACTCACTCTCTCTCTCTCTCTCTCTCAACCTTGCTCCTCAATCTCTCCTCATCCTGTTCACTTTTTCTCCTGCACTTATAGTATCTCTCTTTTCTTCTCCGATTCTTACTTTTTCCCTTCCCTTCCTTTCCTTTCGTCTTTTTCCTCTCTTTTTTCTTCTTCTTCCCCTCTTCCTTTGCCTGTTTGTTCTCCTCCTACTTTTTCCTCTTTCATATTTTCTTCTTAATTCCTTTCTCCGTCTTCTTGAAATAAATAAATAAAATCTATATATTAAGAAGATAATTTTGAATAAAATTTAGAATTTAGAAATAGGCCGGCACATCTAGAAAACTAGAGATCTACCACATCTAGATCACATCTAGAGCACTACCTGAGTCTATACCTAATTCATGCAGGTGAACGGGCTAGAGTCAAGAAAACTTCAATTAATCTTGCCATGCCTGATTTAATAGGTTTATACTATAGAATAACACTACAATTTGAAATAATAGAAAAATACAAACAGTTTCAATAAACATTGGCAGCTAAAATCGAACAACAGAAACAACAATATCATGTTACTTTGTTGACATTCTTCATCTGATTCGGGGGCGCATTACTATCCCCGTTTAGATAGCAATACGTCACAAAACCAAACAAGATCAGTCATAAAATAACAATCAATTTCAACATGAAATTACTCAAGAAAGAAAAAAACCCGTTGAACCCAAATTTCGTCGATAGTAACCCATATAACCCATTTCATAATAATTTTGAATCCCACTTTTTATTGACATTCTCGAATGAACCTTTGTTTCACTACACTGCACTTTCGTTGGTTTGTACGTTGCTTTATCGTCGGGGTTACAGTACCTTGTTTTTGGCGGTGAGCTTTTACCGGTTGAATTTGGCTTGACGGCGACGTCCTCTTACGTCCCTAGACCTGTCGTCTAAACGGGTGTCTTGAAGCGGTTTTACATAAAGTTGCGGAACCAAAGGGGTGGTAGTACAAGAAGTTGGTTTGGGGACACACATGAACCGCTGTAAATAAATGTATTACAGCATTAATTTCTAACTCTTCCTACAATTCATCAAAAGCTAAAACAGGAGTTATCTATTGATTCCTCATTTTATATAGATTTTTATCTTTAAACTACTGATTCTTTTTATCAGAATTAATGGATCTTTCTTCACAAATAATTCAAATTGAAATGATGCTAACTTATATGATATTTTTCGTTTGGTTTGCGAAATCAAATATAATTTTTCATATAGTAGCTCGGCTAGTATTGTTGGAACTTGTGCGCCAGCCAACATTTATTTTATTTATTATTTATGACTATAGGACGCAATCCAAGTGTAAATAACGGGCATTCGCCCAAAACTGCTCAGAACCTTAATTAAAAATGAACATTCCAGAGTTTATGATTTGATTTACCTACAATACAAGTCCAAAAACTAGTATCAACTGAAATTATGAATTTATCACCTAATAAAACAAGACACTTTATAACACAATAAAAGAAAAAAATATTGAAAATTTCACTTTAAGGAAAGATAATGTTTGCCTTATAAGATTCACCTTTAATTAAATAAAATTAGTAGACACATAGAAATAATTTAAATTGTATTAAAATTTGAACATTCATTAATATTAATTTCCTGGAGAAGAAAAACTTTCTTCTTCATCTATTAAGATTTCTATCATAAAAAATTTACTAAATCATTCAAAAGCCTTAATGACATAAGAAAACAGAGTCTGAAAAATATAAATTAAAAAATGTCATAAACTCAATATGAACAATTCTTAAAGTTTCATTTCAATTTAAAGGCTATCTTCCTGACTTTCAGCAATACTCTACGATAATATATCTCCAGGAACAATAACTCAAATGTAACGTAACTGAAAACTTTCTATACTTCTGTAGAAAAAAATTATAAGTATCTTCCATCACTAATAAAATCAAAAGGATTATTCTCAATCAATATTATTAACTTGAAAAATAACAGGCTTAATTAATTCAATACTCTTATGGAAGTTTCAATCAATTTATAACACTTAAATTATTCCCTAAATTATATTTTAACCTTATTTTACGTACCTTAGCGGTTATTTGAAGAAACAATTATTCGTACATGGTGAAGAAACACAATTAAACCTTTCAGGACATGGCACTACTAGTAAAATTTAGACATTAATAAACAATAAAACTAGCTCCTACATTAACTACTGAAATAAACTCATAAACCTGCCCAAAAAGGGCGAAACATAATGACTACATCTTTACTCTCGTAGTGCTCCTAGCAAAGTGTCCTCCGAAACGTAATCTGGTCTGTCGGCTGGGGAATCCCCACTACTGTATTTAGAAACAGGTCTCCTATTGGGCGAATGGAATCAATTTGACCAATCGTCGCGTGGCTTCTAGAGTCTTTGGACCAAATAGTAACTGCAAAATCGGTAGTTTGTTATAATTTCAATGCTTGCTGTTTTCCAACTTATCGCATTTTATGTCGCGACAAGAAGGCTAAGTTTTAGAGATAATTCCATAATCTACATTCCTCGACGACTCGGAGCCACAATTTTAAATATCTATCATGGGAAACTCGAAGTCATGGCCGTTCATAATAGAGAGAGAAAATAATTTATTTCGCTAACTCACTTACAATAATGGCTCTAGTCTATTGCGTATTAAATTCACTATTACAACTTGGGAAAAGGCCTGAATTAAAGAGAGTGCCCGGCACAATATTCATTCATTATATTCATCTATACAATAGTACATTATCAAAATGATAGGAAGAGGGAAAATCTCTTGAGGTAGCCTCGTGCTATTCCTCTCCCAAATTCAGATAACACATAGTCCGAAATAGGCTGCAAAGAATCACTTTTCCGCTCTAGTGTGCAAAGTATTACTTTGCGTACTCCAGATTTGCAGCATGACAACGCAAAATAGTTAGTAGGTTATATGGAGCACCAGTGCAGCAAAATCAAAATTAAGTTGGAACCCACTTTTTATATTCAATGGTATATGAATGGCTCGCCTACGGTTCGGGCGTAAACGTTTCTTTCGGTGCAGCAAACTGTCACTTTGCGCACAAGTTGCACAAATAACTAAAGTCTTGTAGTTCTTCAATTCACAAGATTCTCAGTCCTCAAGTATTTTCATAAAGTAGATTAAACAAATAAAGATGCTTCAAAACCAAACATAGAAGAGATATTTCACATTAATATAACTAAAATGGGAAATATTAGCATATCAGGAATTCAATTTTCAAGAATTACCGAATAACTAACTTGATTCTTGAATATATCCTACTTATTGGTTTTCTTATTCGTTAAATTGTACCGTTTCACTTCAATTATCATAAAATGAAATAAATGGATGAATTATCTAATGAATGATTGTTCCAGGTATGTGCCGGTGGCATAGCAGAGCACTTTGCCTATAAGGGTGACTCGGGTGGCCCCCTAATGGTGGTCAAACAGATGGACTCCGAGCAGCCGCCCCGCTTCTACCAGATAGGGGTTGTCTCATGGGGTGGGCTCACTGTCAATATAACCAGCTTCGATAGTCCCACTGTCTACACCAGGGTGCGATACTATCTGCCGTGGATTCTGGACAATATGAGACCCTGAAAACGGAGAGAAACCTTCAAAACAATATTCACCTTGGTGCACTGGATTCTGGACAATATGACACCCTCGAAATGAACTGGAATAACTTGAAAAAAAGTGAATTAAATGCTGAACTGGATTCTAGACAATATGAAACCCTGAAAACGGGAACTATTCTCCTTCATGGTTCCCTTCAAGAATCCTTGAAGGAGAATATTCACCTGGGTGCACTGGATTCTAGACAGTATGACACCCTCGAAACAAACTGGAATAACTTGAAAAAAGCGTGATAAATCCTGAACTGGATTCTGGACAATATGAAACCCTGAAAACGGAAAGAAACCTTTAAAAAAAATATTCACCTGGATGCACTGGAATCTGGACAATATGCTGATGACGAATATTTGTAATCTTTGAGAAAACAAAATGATTATTGCCGGTTGCACAAACGCAGGATAAATTTTAACAGTGATGAATTCCGCGAGAACCAATCAGAGAAGCCGTATTTTTAAAGGAGTCTTCTTTGATTGGTTCTCGTGAAATTAACCAGGATTAGAATTCAACCGGCTTTTGTGCAACCAGGCCTCAGAGTTATTCAAAAAGTGTCAATAAATAAATCGATTGAGGTACTCTTTATAATGGCAGTATTTAATTATTAATTAAGTACCTCAATCGATTTATTTATTGACACTTTTCTGAATTATTACAAGGGTAATTATTACCCTTGGTGCTCATATCCTTGTCTATCATTCCATAAATCAGATAGCGTTATTCTTTGTCTACCTCCGCAATTCTGCCAGATCGTTTTTCGGTAGTAGTATGATTAATTTAAAAAAATATTCATTACCGGTTGCACAAAAGCTGGTAAAATTTGAACCGTGATTAATTCCACGAGAACCAATCAGAGAAGCCGTCATATAAAGAAAGGCTCTGATTGGTTCTCGTGAAATTAATCATGGTTGAAATTTAACCGGCTTTTGTACAACCGGCACTCAATCTCAATATGAAAATTCATTAATATTCATCAATGTAAAATATATGATGTTCTTGAGGATTGGAATATGATTTATCATTTCAAACCAGAATGGACAGTTAATATTACATTAGATATACCGGTATCAGGTCTCTTCTATAGAGGGCAGTAGCAAGGCAGAGAATCGGCGAAGCTGTTCTCCTATCTTTCTCCACTATCATTTAACGTGGACCTCATTATAGTTCAAACATTCACATTACTATAAATAAAAATAGGAATCTAAGTAGGTACCCTTTTTAAAATTGTTTAAGAAACAATTAAAAAAATTAAACAATTTTAAAAAGAGTACTTGAGTTGCGTTTACACCAAAGTTATAAACAAAATGTTTATTTTTCCGTCCTTAAAGATTCTATTAGATTGAATGGAACTCAACAAACACTTATGATCATAATGTGTATGATAAGTTATGTTCAATCCAATAGAATCTATAAGGATTAAGTTATTAGCATTTTGTGTTAACGCAGCTTTTAGATTTCTATTTTTATTTATATTCAAGAGTAGGCCTGGAGAAAAAGAGACTCAAATTATTACTGTTTACACCTTGAAAGAATCAGATGATACTTCTAAATCATATTGATATTCTTTAATACAAATATTCAAAATCAATCAACATAACCAATTCAATTAAAGTGTTTATTTTGTAAAATTTCAGTTCTCTTTATTACCGGCAAATACTGTGTTCTAACTATCAACTTATCATTTTCTATTCCATGTATATTTCAAAGTTTTGTCATGTATTTCTCGAGAAAATTAACAAATAGAAGAAAGCAGCGGTAAGAAATCTTTGGCGCGAAGAGCAAGTTTTTGAAAATATTTACAATTTCAAAACAAGTGGACCTTCTTGCTTCTCCATCTTGGGAGAAGGTTCACTTCATTAAAAAAAATTGATTTCGAAAGTGATAGAAATTTTTAATTCCAGTTTTTCAACATTGTGGAAACTAATTGATACTATTCCTGATACTAAACCTAAGTTTGATAATTTATTCATCCCAAAATTTTTTCCAATATTTTATTGTGAAACAAGAATCTCTCACAATTTTTTGTGACTGGACTTTGAAAGGTGATTCATTTGTGGAAGAAAGACACTAACTTGAAAAGCTGCTCTATTTCCAACAGGAATAGCCTACAAGAATATCTATTGAAACTATATACCACTCAAAGTCTAAATGTAATAATTTGGAAAGTTGCTGCATTATTTCAAGAGAGAATATATAGATGACTGTTACATAATTTTTAACAGGAATAGCTCACAAAAATATATTATATTGAAACAATATACCTCTCGGAATAATGTTATAATTTGAAGAGCTCTGTTATTTCAAGAAAAAATATATACATGATTGTTAGTTCATTTTAAACAGGAATAGCTCACAAAAATATCCATTGAAACAAGGGCACTCAAAGTCTACATGTTATAATTTGAAGACCTGCGTCGTTTCAAGAAAGAATATAGACGTTTGTTACACCATTTTAAAGAGGAATTGCTTACAAAAATATCTATTGAAACAAGGATACTTGAGTTGCAAATTTTATCTTGAAGAGATGCGTCATTTCGAGAAGGTTTACAGAAGAGTTTAAAGCAGTTTTACACAGTTTTTCCTGTTGAAATCGATAAATCAATGAGTATATCTTTCGGAAGTCAGTGATACTGGTATGTTGGTTTGAGAGGAGCTGCTACAATAGTGACAGATATCTATTAGTATCTGATATCAACGATTTGTTGGTTTAGAAAAAGTTGCTTAACAGATATCAACATCATATTTGTTGATTTGAAAGAAGTTGCTACAATTGTAACAGATATCCTATTAGTATCTGATACCAAAAAAATATATATTTGTGGGTTTAGAAGAAGTTGCTCTGTTAGCAACAGATATCAACATCATATTTGTTGATTTGAAAGAAGTTACTACAATTGTAACAGATATCCTATTAGTATCTGATATCAAAAAAAAATATATTTGTGGGTTTGGAAGAAGTTTTTCTATTAGCAACAGAGATCAACATCATATTTGTTAATTTGAAAGAAGCTGCTACAATAGGACCAGATATCTATTAGTATCTTATATCAACAATTTGTTGGTTTAGAAGAAGTTGCTACAGATATCAACATCATATTTGTTGATTCGAAAGAAGTTGCTACAATTGTGACAGATAGTATCTGAGATCAACGATTTGTTGGTTTAGAAGAAGTTGCTCAACAAATATCAACATCATATTTGTTGATTTGAAAGCAGTTGCTAAAAAAGAAACAGATATCTATTAGTATCTGATATCAACATTTTATTTTTGGATTTAGGAGAAGTTGCTCTATTAGTAACAGATATAAACTGGTAGATGCTGGAACGCATGGCCTGAATGACTTCCCTCAAATACAGCTTAGAAAGGTTGCACATGTTGAAGCCAACTCCAGGCTTAACAGGACTTCGCAATATCGGCAACACATGCTTCCTAAATTCCATCGTGCAATGCCTCTCAAATACCAGACATCTTCGCTACTACATCTTGACCAACGCCTACAAGAAGGATATCCGCTCGGATTCCCAGGGTGACCTGATCGTGGCTTTTGCGAATTTGTTGAAAGAAATCTGGAGCGGCAGTGTCGAGGTGGCAAATACAGCACTGTTCAAGTCGCAGGTACAGAGGTTTGCGCCCAGGTTTATGGGGTACAGTCAGCAGGATGCCCAGGAGTTCCTAAGGTGAGATATTTCTCAGGTTTTTTATCTTTAGTATCAAGTATTTTGATAATGTGCCCTAGGATTGGCTTGTTTGATTCATTAATATTTGAACAATTTGAAACTAGTATACCTATACTTTTCCATTTCTAAAACTGTACATTACCATAGTAATCCATCCATCTGAAAAGAAAGCACAGGAAGATTTAGGCCTATCCCATAGTATAAGTCGTATATCTTCCAAATTTATTCTCAATTCAAGCCGATTACTGTAGACTACTTTCTTTTAGTGTGAGAGTGTAAAGGTGCGTACAGACTTTCACTCTGCTCCGCAATCGAACGTCACTCGAGCAGATCGATTAATGATCGCAGGTGGAGCAAGAGTGGAACGCGAACATAGCGTGTAACAGAGCTCAAACTTGGCAAGTTCCTAGGTCGAACTAACCAATAGTTACGCGGTCAACGTTTTTGTTTTTAATGTTTGCTAATAGTTACGATCTCTGTGTTAGCAAATAAAATTATCAAAATTGATAATTCATTATTAAGTTGAATAATATAACGTTATAAAAGTATTTATAATAATAGGTACCGGCATATTAGCATTTAGAAGAAAGGAGCAGAACTTTCACCTTCTGAAACATTGACAGGCATAACCTTTTAAAATAAAACATCAAAATAAATGCAATAATCATAATATTAATTATAAATTTATTATCATAATGTATTATTAGGCTACCCAGCAATCCCCTGGTGAGAATATTTTATTTAGTTTTGTCACCCGATCAGCTGGATTGAACGTATCACATTTGTGAGGTTAGGTTGTAGCGAAGTCAACAATAATAAGAAAAGAGCGGAGCGATCATCCTTCGAACATATTTCGAACCTCAAGCAAACCCTTGCGTAACATCTCGCGTAACTTTCATGATTGGAGCGAGTGCGGAGCGCGTTCGAGGCGCGTATATCTGTACTCACCTTAAAGGTGGGTACAGATTTACGCGCCGCGAACATGAGCAATTCACTTTTAGTCAGCTGATGCCAAGCTTTTCATATCTGTATCTTTCCGTTTCTGTAAAAATACAGATATAATCAGCTGATTAAAAGTGAATTGCTCATGTTCGCGGCGCGTATATCTGTACGCACCTTAAGAATGGCACAGTATGAGAGACTACCAGCGTCACATAGCTTCACCAAAAAGATCTTTGTACTTTAGTCAACCGCAAGAAAATAGTCTGATGGAAATTGGAACAGCTTATTACCTCCTCACTCCCCTCCACCGCACCTATAGAGGTTGCCAGTTCGTCAATTTTATTTATTTCATAAAAATATGAATCAATTCTCACAATCAGCTGTGGACAACTTTGATCAACGTTATTTGGCAACGTTGCACTCATCTGTTCCGAGACCATTTTCGTGCGGTTGACTACGGTTATCTTCTATAATTAAACAGTCAAGCTGCCCTATTGAATTAGTTTATCACCAAACTAGCAGATAACCCGTGCTCCGCAAGGATCTAATTAAAAACTTGACCGACTGAACCTATCTTGAAAAATGTAAAATAGGCCTATAACTATCCTTGGTAAATTAAAAATATATATTCAAAATTTAAAGTTAATCAGTCCAGTAGTTAAGGTGTAATGACGCGTCATTTGTGAATTCCCATCTATTACGTGTCTAAGCCAATTCTTTCCTTTATTATATTATAGATTATCGATATCTTCTAATAATTATTCTAATATAATCTTGTAATCTATCATCAGGTATCTCTTAGAAGGACTACATAAAGACGTTAACAGTGCCGACAGAAAAAATCGTAGAAGATTTGATGACTTAGACGATCTACCGGAGCCTCAAAAAGCTCTAGAAAGCTGGAACCAGTACCTTCAACTAGAAAACAGTTTCGTTGTCAACCTGTTTGTGGGTCAACTGAAATCAACCCTAACTTTCCCTGATTGTGGTCACCGTTCCACGACCTACGAGGTGTTCTGGGACATTTCTCTTCCGATTCCCACCCGATCTTCAAACCTGCAGCTGTCCGATTGTTTCGACTACTTCATGCAGGATGAAACGCTGGATGGCGACAACGTTGCAAAATGCTCACGTTGCAAAAAACTTCGACCCTGCACGAAACGTTATTCGATCCACAAGTTTCCACGGGTTTTGGTGGTGCATCTGAAACGGTTTTCGCCCACGGAACGGTTTCGTAAACTCAACGTCAACGTTGAGTTTCCCGTTGACGGGCTCGATTTGACGCCCTACACGGATCACGGACAACGGTTGACGGAAAACGGTCAACGGTTAACGGATTACGGACAACGGTTAACGGACAACGTTAAGGGGAGCGTTGATTATGTTAGAAAATCCAGTGATAACGTGAGAAACCCCGTTGATTACGTTAGAAAATCCGTTGATAACATGAGAAACCCTATTGATTACGTTAAGAAACCAGTTGAAGACCACCAAATCATGATTTATGATCTGTATGCAGTTTCAAACCATAGCGGAAGTTCCCAGTACGGACATTACACTGCAGCCTGTAGACACCCAGATACCAAACAGTGGCATTTTTTCAATGATAGTAATGTGAGTCCCTTGGGGACCGCGAAAGTAGTGACGTCACAGGCGTATGTACTTTTTTATGAACAGCGCATGCCCGAAGCGCAGGAAATAAAGTGCTGCCAGTAGTCGAAGCCAGTAATGGACGCCAGTAATCTAATTACAGTGGGGAAAATTATTATTCGAAAAGTGTCTTTGAATACTTATTCAGAACAGTGAAAAGTTTTTGAGAATAACTAGTTTAATACAACAAATAAACACAAGTTTGAATGGGACATATTTTTGTATATCGAAGGAAAAATTAGTAGCTGCAAGTAATGGACGCCATTAGTTGAATTACAGTGAAGAATTGTAAATTTTTTGAGAAATATAAAATCGATGGAAATTGTAAAATTAAGAGGATGTTGTAACCACTGGAAACAGTAACTGAAAGAATTGTAATAAAGATTATTAAACCAATTTGTTCTCAATTGTGTATGTTTGTTATGGTTTGTATTCCACAAATTTTATGCACTAATTATTCTTGGAATAGTATAGACTGGTTGCACAGAAGTCTGTTAAATTTCAACTGTGGTTAAGTGCTGATTGATGACGTCCTCCGCTTCTCTGATTGGTTCTCGTGGAATTTAACCACCGTTAAAATGTATAAGACTCTTGTGCAACCGGGTATAATAAATCTTATAGATTCTATTAGAGACTAGCAGGTAACCCGTGCTTCGCAAGGGTCTAATTGGAAACTTGACAAACTGGAGACTTGACCTACTTAAATCTTGAAGAATTCGAAATCGGCTTATAACCATCCTCGTTAAATTAAGAATCTATTATGCAAAGTTTCAAGTTAATCATCTGAGTAGTTGAGACGTGATGATGCGTCATTCGTGAATTTCCTATATGTCGTACGTGTATAAGCCGATTCTTTTCTTCATCAGATTATAGATTATCACATTAAGATTTCACATTGAGACATTTTCAAGTCAAGCTTTACAATTTTGATGTTGTATTGCTTTTATAATAATGTTTTTTCCACATACAAGCAGTTTATTCTTGAAATATTTACTACAGAGATATAAGCAATGAAGTGAGATGAATAAAAGATAAGATGAATAAAATGAAAAAGAATAAAATAAGGTATAAGCAGAGATATATTATACCGATTCAGATACAGTTTGTGATATATATAAAGTGAATAGATCTTGTATATATTCTTGTATGTGAAGTGTATAAATCAGTTGTGAGGCGAGCTATGCTGTATGGAACAGAAACATGGCCCATTTCAAAGAAACAGGAACGAAAGATGGAAGTGACTGAGATGAGAATGTTGAGATGGATGTGTGGGGTTACAAGAAGAGATAAAATAAGAAATGAATTGATCAGAGGCACTGTAAAAGTTGAACCACTGGGCAAGAAAATGCAGGAGACAAGGATGAGGTGGTTTGGGCATGTACAGCGACGGGAGGAGGATTATGTTGGACAGGATTTGGTTTTGGATGGTGTGAGAGGACGAGGTAGACCTAGGATGAGGTGGGCAGATAGAATAGCGGCTGACTTGTGGGAGAGTGGTTGGAGGAGAGAGAAGCATTGGATAGGGCTTTGTGGAGAGGCAGACTAAGAGAAAGGAATGCCGACCCCATTTAAATTGGATAAGGCACAGCCAAAAAAGAAGAAGAGGAAGAAGATACAGTCTGTGATAGTCTGTAATTTTCTTGAGATGTTCAAAACAGAAATAATGTAGTTAGTATCACATATTTATTCATTTATTTATTTCTACATTGATAGATACCATATAATTCTCAACTGGGAAAGAAACAACAGGCTTTAAGTCCGAAACTGTTCCTCTCCCAAATTTAGATAGAAATTGTCCAAAAATATTCATACAGATATAGTCAAGGTCTATGAATACAGGTCATAACACAATCCCGTGATGCATTGCAAAATCGCCATTTTATGGAGTCCTAGTTCACCAATTTTCAAATTCATCAGCTGTTATCAATATGGATTGAACAACATATTATAGTATATGATTATAGTATTTTATACAATAAATGGAATGAAATGAGATGAAACATGATGTGTTATTTTGTAATATTGTTCAAGGGATATTGCTTGGCTTTGAATTGTAATAGTTATTTGTGCAACTAGTGCGCAAAGTGACAGTTTGCTGCACCGAAAGAAACGTTTACGCCCGAGCCGTAGGCGAGGGCGGAATGGTTTCTTGAGTGCAGCAGAGGAACTTTGCGCACGTATTTCACATTAAGTTTTTCCTACAGTTAGTCTACCATTGAATATGAGAAGTGGGTAATTATGGGTAAAATTGCCTGAAATCCATCAAATGTTTTTCTGTGTAATTTTATTATTGATAAAAACCTTAATTTATTGTCAAATTGAATAAAAATGTTGTCCTTGGTTATAATATATAGGTACTTAATAATTAGCGCGTTGTGCTTGGTTGCACCTCTGCTCACTATAGCAGCCACAGCAGTCACTGTTACCAACTTCATTTTGATTTTGCTGCACTGTTGCTCCATATAACCTACTAAGTATTTTGCGTTGCCATGTTGCAAATCTGGAGTGCAGAAAAATTTTTCCCGCACTAGAGCGGAAAAGTGATTCTTTGCGTTCTGTAATCAGTGCAGCAATGGCCACTTTTCAACGTAACTGTAGGAAAAATGAATTGTTCTAACAGAATAATAATAAATTAGATTCCAACTAGGAATTGAATTGTTGATTTTTTTATTTAATTGATCGGGAACTTGAAACTCTTTTTGAAATTGGCCTCACATATTTCTGTCGTGTACCAATGCCTTTTGGCATTGGCTTAATCCTTGATTTACATGAAGTTTTTCATGTAATCCTTGTAATTCATGTTAATCCTTGATTTACATGAATTTTTTACAAGAAAAATTTTTAATAATGAATAAAATAATAACTGAAGCATTAATTATTGAAATTTCATTATCAGAAAATTGAAAACCTGAATTCACATATTATTATCTGAAGTAAAATATTGTTTTAAAATGCATAATTTTGTTACGAGCAAATTAAATTAGATTAGATTTTCAAATGTACCACCATGAAGACCCCATAAAATGGCCGCTCCATAAGGAACATGAGTGTCATGACCAGTATTTATAGACCTTGGATGTCGTCTGTGTAACGTGAAAAATAGCTGAGTTCTTTTGTGGAGATGTTCAGGCTACTATAGAGGTTTCATATTATCCAGAATCCACTCAAGATAGAAACGAACCCTGCAGTAAACTGTTGGGAAGCGATGCTTGAACACAGGGACTAGTCTTGCATAGGACACAATTCCCACCTGTAATCATAAATCGAAATTTATTAATAATATTGAACGAGTGGAGCGAGCCTTATTGACCTTACTGATGACAACCGCCATAGATGGAAGAAGATATCCCATGGTATAGGACGTTCATGGTTCAAATTTCACTTTCAACTCAATCTGAAATCTAGTACCATAGATAGAAGATAGTACCTATAAGGAGATATACCATGGTAAAGGACGTTAATGTTCCAAATTTCACTTTCAACTGAAGCCGATAGTCCTAGTAGTTGTTCTTACACTCTCACCCGCCAAAAACAGTAATAATAGTCGACAATATTCGGCTCGAGTTGACAAAAGGCTACAAATTTGGAACATAAACAATATATACCATGGGATGTCTTCTTGTACTATCTTTTCTCTGTAGACCTCATGCAGTACTCTCATCCACAAGTACCTGATTGAAACTATAGACCTTATGGAAATACAGCAATAAACTGGCTTCTCCACATATCTGTGTAATCACTTGTCAGCTGATTTATGATGAATAATTCTATAGTCTGATTTTTACTCTAATATTGGCATATGAAGGAGGCTCCTTTTTCCTTTTATATTATCCTTAAATGAAAAATTTCCAAAAACCTTGTATATACGTTGACGCGCAATTAAAAAAGGAACATACCTGTCAAATTCCATGATAATCTATTACCGCGTTTCGCCGTAAATGCGCAACATATAAATATATAAACATATAAACATTTAAACATTCAAACATTAAGAGAAATGCCAAACCGTCGACTTGAATCTTAGACCTGACTTCGTTCGGTCAACCATGTGGTGTCTTCTCGTACTATCTTTTCCCTATGATGAAACTATCATATTATATCATTATCATATGAACATAAACTAGCATTAATTCAATGCTGTTTTTGTATGAGTGTCTATGGGAAAATTTAGAAAAAAGTACTATTTATCTATTCCCATACTAATAATTATCAATATTGTGTGTTCATTTCATATACACTTGAAAATGGCTCTTCAAAAGTCGAATTTTCGCTAACTTAGCCGATTACTGTCGACTACTGTCTATTGTTGCTGTTTTGTTGGGGTGAGAGTAAAGCCATGTTCACACTGAACAAATGTTCGGCAAACATGTTTGTTGGGGAGCTCAGGAACAAACATTTTAAAATTTTTGGACAATCATTGTTTGTCAAACAAAAAATTACTGTTTTTCCAAACATTTTCAGTTTTGACAGCTGTAAAACATAAAACCTGTTCTTCCCACTTACAATATTTTGTTTGGTGACGCGTCCGCTTTGGACACGGGCAAACATTGTTTGTCAAACATAATAAAATTTTCCCAAACTTTTTCTACAAACATGTTTGTCGAACATTTGTGTGGACACGGTTTAAGAACTGCACAGTTTGAGAGACTGCCAGTGTCATATAACTTCACCAAAAACAACTACTAGGACTATCGGCTTGAGTTAACACTCACATTTGCAACATAACGGTCCTTTACCATGGCATATCTTCTTGTGCTATATTTTTTTAATGCTTTTATTTAGAGATACTTTGACACCTAAGCTGCCAATCCAATCTTGTAGATTCTTCTTGTGTTCATTTATTGTTTTCTATGTATTTATCTATATCATTATTATAGAACTTCAATGTGTCTTTTATGTGCTACATGATTTTATATCTATTTATATATCATTATTACAGAATTTTAATGTGTTTAACTAATGTGTTTAATTTTAATAATTATTTGAACTATTATGTGCTATAAAACTTTATATATAGCTATACCTGATAGTATCTGGGTGGCTCAGCGCCCTCAGATTGTAGAACCATTAGAGGACTTCCTGAGTCTCCCACAGTAGTGAATTTCTCAACCTGGCCTCCGGCACAAATCTGCAACAATTTGTGTTTTTCTAAATAAATGAGATCTAATTTTAAATTTTGTCACAATTTTTACTTTCCTTGCCCTATTACCATAGGTAAGGAAAGTATTGCTCTCCGAAAAAAAAGTACCCCAATTTCTGAATTTCTATATGTTTCAAGGTCCCCTGAGTCCAAAAAAGTGGTTTTTGGGTATTGGTCTGTATGTTTGTGTGTGTATATGAGTTGTCACGTGGTAATTTAAAACCACCAAATATTTTTAAATGAGCCAATGAAATGTAATAGAACTATAAAATTGGAAAGAAGGTTAGACCTACCCAAAGAGTAAATCAACTCAAATCAAGTATTATTAGCGATTAGGAGTAATAGCATTATCAACAACGATAAGAAAACATGTATTATTGTGATTTAATAATTATGAGAACCCATTGGTAAGATCAAAAAATTATAAAGTGGCATACTTATTATTGGCGGATTATAAAAAAATAAAATGCATGAACATTGAGGTTAGAGTTACTTGTTTGCATTTTGAAAAGAATTAGTCGATCTTGGATAAATCGATAATTATCAGAATCAATACTGAACGAATCAGCTGATTATTCGATCAACCCATATGACCGGTTGAATCATATAAAATTCACTCATAAAGGATATATTATGTATACTAAAGGAAGTCGATGTGTAGACTTACAAACAACTATTATTTCTGTATAAATATTTATTATAATCCAAAAAAGCATGATAAATCAAGAGTATACAAAACTCATATAAAAACTAAATGTATTATCTATTAAAATCGTATGTTACGATTTATTTATGAATTCAATTTAAGATAAACACTCCATATATTTGTATAAAAACTTCTTTTATTTAATTTTTTCTATTATAAAGCCGAGGAAGCCCTGATTCCCAAGGCAACCAATTGTATTGAGTCTATTAAATTGAAGGCCAATCAGAGAGTAGCTTACAGAATTATTCTAGGAAGAGGCAAATTTTTCTGAAAACCTCCTTCTTCTGGCTTAAGATCCTGACCGGAGAGGATGCACATGGAGTTTAGGGTTTTTTCTTATTCCTTTTAAAAATTTTTAATGAACTATCAAGCCAAACCCTTTTTAAATGTAATGTATTTGTGTTGAATGTTAATTATTTGTGAACTCAGTGCTGTCAAGGAGTTCGTAATTGTAAAGATTCCCATAAAAATAGCTTTAATTCGAAAGAAACTTATAAAAATCTGGATCACGCGTTAGCCCAGCAGTGACGAAAAGGAGCCTACCCAATTAATTATTGGAAATAATTAATTCAATCCACGAGAACATCTAGAACTTCCGTTCAGTGAGTGATAAGTCCAACGAGCTCGTTTTTTCTACGTCCAGTGGGGGTAATTAATTAACAAAAAAGCGCTATTCCAATTAATTTAAATTAAAATTAAGAGTCACCACGTGTTGAACAATATCACATAGTTCATAAGAACATTTTATAAATTTATTTGATATATGTAGGAGGCTTACTTCCATGCACAGCCCGAATTCATTAAATCCCTGAGATCTCATGTTTGAATATTAATTTATTAATTATAAATTTGTTAATTGAACCAAGTATAGTATATCAAACCTATAGACCGAACAGGTTTTTATTTGCAGAATTTCGTATTGATTGGAAGTCTAAGTACCAGTATTAAATATAATATATTTGTGAATTTGAAACTCACTATTGTGAATATTAGTAAAGCCTGTGATAATTATTCAGATTTTTGAAATAGATTATTTAAGTGAATTATAGATATATCAAATATTTTATGCATATCTTTTTTATGGGAATATATTTTGTGTTTTATGTCAGCATACAAATCGTAGAAGTTTATTTTATCCTAGTTCATCTCGTGATATACAGTTTGAGCTGTTTTAATACCAACAAATATTTAGCAGCACTTAAAATTATTGAATCGAGTAATATTAATCTTATTCAGAGCACTCAATATTTATCATCCTTTGATGATATTCATTTCATCTACCGGAACAAGTATATTAAGAAATTATATTAATAAGGTTCCAGTTATATCATATAAGGATCCAGAGAGCTTCCAGAACTGGCGTTGTAAGTTCCAAGGAATTTTGGAAGAATATATTGGTGAATACTTGTATTCACGACGAGCGTTTTAAGAATCAACTAGAAACAACTATAGTTGGTCCTTATCATTCTCTAGTGGTGCATGGTTACTGATAAGCAGTCATCAAGTATTCTTTTAATTTCCTCACTGGTATTCTTCAAGAACTTCACAGAAGCAGCGGTAAGAATTATCAATCCCTGGTCCTTGAACCTTATGGTGATTACTTATATTTGGAATATTCATGTTTCTACCACTGAGCTAGAGCTGAGGTTTGAACCCAGTAATTTTGCGAGCCGGAAGGCCTTAATTTTTTGTGAATTTATTCGCAAAAGAGGGAATTTAGAGACGGTTCTTATAAGTATCAGAAACACCGTATCAACTGTGAAGGATTTACAATTCACAACTTCACATAATAGCTTCACAACGTGGGACTCTATCACAAGAGATACGAGTTTGATAACATAATTCTCATAATAGAGAAAAGATTGGATGGAAATTTCCATAAAAGTCTATAGTAAAATTTTGATTTTGATTTTTTGAATCTAGATATTGTATGCTGACCAGGGGTATAGATTATTTGAAATATAATCGCATAGCTATTAGTAAGGAAGATAAAACCCTACCTAAAATTTTAAGAACTATATTAGTGTAATTTGTAAGCCATACCTGTCTATTGATGTCCGTTTAGTAATATATGTACATGACACTTGAAACTTTTAACACCACACAATTTTATCCAGAATAGGCACTATCACTGAATCAATTTTAATATTCCTGAGACTTGGCAACATACTTGGCTATTTACTCGAAGTATTCCATAATAACGTCACCATGAACCAGTCGCCAGCAAACTCGCAAATTTCCTACTTCAGCGACCACCCCCAAAACTATGCAGCTACGACACCGGCCAATCAACAACCCAGGACCATGCAGCGGAGACCCCACGAGAGAGAGAGGGAGGCAGCATATGCTCCATCAATTTCGACCCGCAAAACTTGGCCCAATTGTCTTCTACGAAGATCGATAACGTCGTTGATGCGATTAATTCCGATGAGAGTCCGGCTGAGGGAGATGAGGGAGTGAGGGCGTCTTCGCAGATCGCTCCAAGCGTCGCCGAGGGAACAGAGAGTGCCGCCACCCAATCGCCATCCAACGTGACTAGTCAACCGCCATCCGCCACCAACCTGGAAAAACGCAATACAACATTAGACTCTTCAGTCGGTTACATTACCAATCTTATGGCAAATGATTCTACAAACGAACTCAAACTCATGCTCAGTCAAATCTTAGCAAGACAGGACAACGAAGCGAAGGCAAACCGGGAAGCTATGCAGAAAAATAGTGAAACTATCACTGAAAATATTACCAAGACTGTACAAGAAGGTATTAAAACCATGGATGCAAAATTTTCTAGCTTCAGGGAGGAAGTGAGAAATATAATAGATACAAAAATAGATACTCAATCTGCAGTTATCAAAAGCTAGAAACTCGTCTAGATGATGTCACCTGTCAAATAAATGAACGGTTGGATGACGTACCAAAGGAAGTTGAAAAACAGGTGGACGTATTGGGTAAGGAGCTGGGCACCGCTATCATGGGAACGGTCATGGGAAAGGTGTTAGAAAATAAGGGCGAGATAGAGTCGAAAGTGGAGGAAAATAATAAGAAAATAGTAGAAATAGTCAAGGAACAAAGTAACGTGCAGGCATGTATGGCAAATTTAGCGGAGGAGGGGGCAAAATCAAGTGAGAGATACGGCATGTTGGAGAATGCTATAGGCGGACAGCAGTTGAAGCTAACCGGATTGTATGATGAAGTGAATACACATAAGAAAATTATGAATGATAAATGGATCGCAAATGAAGAACGAGTCTCCAGAATAGAGACACGCATGGAAAATATCCCAGTCAGTCGAATGCAGTATACACCGAATGAAGTAGTAAACGGCACTCAACTTTTTCAAAGTCTTGGAAAATTTGATAATTCCCATCACCATATGCAACCCAGACCATTCATAGATCAAATAAAAGCTATTCAGGAATTGATACCCACCTCTTGGTTAGTTTGGCGCTTCCAACTGTCCAGTCTATTACTCGGCGAGCCGCTGATGTTTTTCCAGAGCCGGATGCGAGATATCAATAGCTTGGAGGACTTCATCTCCCAATTCCTGCAGCAGTATTGGAGTAAACGTAAGCAGATGGACGCACTATCAGAGATCATATCGTGCACATATGATAATAGAGGCAGACAGTCATATACTGAATTTGTAGCTAAGATGATGTGCAAGAATTCGCAACTAGACGAATCTTTGGCGGATACATCATTAGCAAATATATTAACAAAAAAGCTTCCTTACAATGTTCGCATGACACTAGCAGTATCCTCGATTTCCAGTTGTGAAGAACTGATAGAACATTTACATTCTATCCAATCAGCTACGTCTAAGCCAAACCACTTAAATAATCGAGCAAAAAATTTTAATCAACAAAATAGTCATTTCAGAAAAAATTATAATAGTGAAAACTATATTGCAAACGCTGGAGCAAATGCGCAAAGTGCAAAGTACACTGAAAATAATTGCAGAAACAGATTTCAATATCAAAACAGCAAACAGTACTATAGAAAAACATATTATGATAACAGAAATCGCTTGAATAGAAATAATAAACAGAAAATAACTTTCACAAATCAAGAAGTAAATTTCACAAAACAGGACGAAAATAATCAAAATAGTAACAGAGCAAATACATCATACACAGTAGCACATACAACAAAGACAACCCAAAATCAACATGCAAATAACCCACCACCAGACACACAGAAACCAACACCAAAAACCGCCGCACATCATGAAATTAAAACGCCCCGCAAGCATCAGCCTCTATTAGGCATACTATTCCCCACTGAAGAACCATCACCGCAGGAAGAGCAACCCGCCACCGAGGAGCACCAGGTTATAGTAAAGGAGTTATGTAATATGGAGCAAACATGCGATCAACCCGTTTTGAATGCCACACCCGCGCATCAAGGGACCACCACCAGGCATCCGCGCACAGGACTTATGCACCCCAAGGAACCCAGGATGGAGGACCAAGAGGACGACACCAGGGAGGACGGCATTCGGGATACAAGAAGCATGCACCGCAAGGCCCGGAGGCGGAAAGTCAGGCGGAAGAAAAAGAAGTACCGCGCACAACGATGGAGGCCGCATGCACGTTTCAAACGCCCGAGGAGGACACCGGACCGAAACCAGGATGGAGGACCGGAGATCGACGGCATGCATCCGCGGCACATTCGCTTTAAAGCAGAAGATCAGCGATGTGACCGGCAAAATGGACATAATAAATGGAATGAAACTGGAGCTACTGGAAGGACTAATATGGATTCATACAGGGATAAAAACGGAACTGAAAGGAAAACTACGATTGAAACATGCATGGATGATAATAATAAAGTGGACTACGTATTGAGTTTGATGAAGGATAAGCAGTGTTTAAGAAGAGTAAAAGAAATAAGAAATTATAATAAGAGAGTGAAAGTACCTGACTATTACATGTTGAGAGATTATATTGTTAAAGGAATGATAAATGTTCTGATATATTGTATACTATTTGTTATGGCTGTGATATGGATAAAGGACTGTGTTATAGGTATGATAGAAAATATTATGTTGTTGTTATTAGAAGAATCTATTATTGATGATGGGAAAGGTAATATTATAAAAATAGTTATTGTTGTGAGCCTACTAATTTATAACGAACTGAAACCCGAGAATATTAGATGAAAATAAGAGGAAAGATGAATTAAGACTACAGGATGAATCGGAAAAGAACAGATTAAAAGAAACTACCAATAATGAAACAAAGAATTGTTTGAAAAGGTATACAAGATACCGAGGTTTTATATTTATGAAGGATAAATCATCATCAGGACAGCCTCATCTATAAATAACAACCGGACAGCAGCCGTAACTGAACGTAATACAGTTCAGTTGTATGAAGAAAGCAAACCAAATTTAACTTGGTGGGAAAATATTTCTAATCTCAAACCGTATTATCGAGACACTAAGCGATAAGGATATAAACAATAATATTTTGATTAAACGTCATTGGCCTACCTGACAAGATATATGTACCAGACGAACGCCAACAATAAACTTAATTAGCAGACGAGTATCCACTTCGAATAACAACACCTGAAAATAAAGAAATAAAAAAATTTAGAAATCACCCTTTAATATCATCGTCACTAATGAAGCAAGAGAATAAATAACTTCTAATGTTAAAAGCCAACTTACCGTTGTTTAGCCAAAAGAGACATCAAAATGGCGACAAGTGATGAACCGAAACCAATGGAAACCAGCTGTCCACTACGAAAACCAGAGTAGTCAATGCCTATTAAATCATCTAAGTTGACACCCCCAAGAAAAATTCAAGTGTCATATAATGTGAATTGTATGTAGAGATGTTATAAAAATATTATATTATTATTATTTATGTATAAACTAATTAAGAAAATCACTAAAATTATCCGCCAAATGATCAAACCGCACAGTTACCACCAAAAGCATTAAGCCAAAGTCTCAATGTATTAGATGAATAAGAAGTTCTTGTTGATAAAACCTACCAAAGATTATCCTTAAAAATATCCATTATATGAAAGCAAAGCCCAAATTCTGCAAGAGAATGAAATGAAAATGTACAAGTCACTGTTCTATGTTGAGGGAGAAAAAATATTATATTCTGCAAGTCAGAGAATTACCAGTTTGTTAGGTTGGCAATGATTTTGCACCAACGTTCAAATGTGCTTCTGACCTGAGGGCGGAGCGTGGATTAGAAAAAAAAAGTTTATATTGTGTATTGTGTGTAGAAGGAGATTGGCCGATGTAAGGCGTATGTATTTGAATTGAATTTATCTATTGTTGTATATGTTGTTGAATTGTTAGGAGGTAGGATTCTCAGTAGAGTTATTAACAGACTTTGTAACATGTATGATTTCTGATCCAAAACCAACTGGATCATAAAATTTATATTATATTCTCGAATTGTCGTTTTAAATCAGAAATCAGAGGGCGTTTGTGTCACGTGGTAATTTAAAACCACCAAATATTTTTAAATGAGCCAATGAAATGTAATAGAACTATAAAATTGGAAAGAAGGTTAGACCTACCCAAAGAGTAAATCAACTCAAATCAAGTATTATTAGCGATTAGGAGTAATAGCATTATCAACAACGATAAGAAAACATGTATTATTGTGATTTAATAATTATGAGAACCCATTGGTAAGATCAAAAAATTATAAAGCGGCATACTTATTATTGGCGGATTATAAAAAAAATAAAATGCATGAACATTGAGGTTAGAGTTACTTGTTTACATTTTGAAAAGAATTAGTCGATCTGGATAAATCGATAATTATCAGAATCAATACTGAACGAATCAGCTGATTATTCGATCAACCCATATGACCGGTTGAATCATATAAAATTCACTCATGAAGGATATATTATGTATACTAAAGGAAGTCGATGTGTAGACTTACAAACAACTATTATTTCTGTATAAATATTTATTATAATCCAAAAAAGCATGATAAATCAAGAGTATACAAAACTCATATAAAAACTAAATGTATTATCTATTAAATCGTATGTTACGATTTATTTATGAATTCAATTTAAGATAAACACTCCATATATTTGTATAAAAACTTCTTTTATTTAATTTTTTCTATTATAAAGCCGAGGAAGCCTGATTCCCAAGGCAACCAATTGTATTGAGTCTATTAAATTGAAGGCCAATCAGAGAGTAGCTTACAGAATTATTCTAGGAAGAGGCAAATTTTTCTGAAAACCTCCTTCTTCTGGCTTAAGATCCTGACCGAGAGGATGCACATGGAGTTTAGGGTTTTTTCTTATTCCTTTTAAAATTTTTAATGAACTATTAAGCCAAACCCTTTTTTAAATGTAATGTATTGTGTTGAATGTTAATTATTTGTGAACTCAGTGCTGTCAAGGAGTTCGTAATTGTAAAGATTCCCATAAAAATAGCTTTAATTCGAAAGAAACTTATAAAAATCTGGATCATGCGTTAGCCCAGCAGTGACGAAAAGGAGCCTATCCAATTAATTATTGGAAATAATTAATTCAATCCACGAGAACATCTAGAACTTCCGTTCAGTGAGTGATAAGTCCAACGAGCCCGTTTTTTCTACGTCCAGTGGGGGTAATTAATTAACAAAAAAAGCGCTATTCCAATTAATTTAAATTAAAATAAGAGTCACCACGTGTTGAAAAATATCACATAGTTCATAAGAACATTTTATAAATTTATTTGATATATGTAGGAGGCTTACTTCCATGCACAGCCCGAATTCATTAAATCCCTGAGATCTCATGTTTGAATATTAATTTATTAATTATAAATTTGTTAATTGAACCAAGTATAGTATATCAAACCTATAGACCGAACAGGTTTTTATTTGCAGAATTTCGTATTGATTGGAAGTCTAAGTACCAGTATTAAATATAATATATTTGTGAATTTGAAACTCACTATTGTGAATATTAGTAAAGCCTGTGATAATTATTCAGATTTTTGAAATAGATTATTTAAGTGAATTATAGATATATCGAATATTTTATGCATATCTTTTTTATGGGAATATATTTTGTGTTTTATGTCAGCATACAAATCGTAGAAGTTTATTTTATCCTAGTTCATCTCGTGATATACAGTTTGAGCTGTTTTAATACAACAAATATTTAGCAGCACTTAAAATTATTGAATCGAGTAATATTAATCTTATTCAGAGCACTCAATATTTATCATCCTTGATGATATCATTTCATCTACCGGAACAAGTATATTAAGAAATTATATTAATAAGGTTCCAGTTATATCATATAAGGATCCAGAGAGCTTCCAGAACTGGCGTTGTAAGTTCCAAGGAATTTTGGAAGAATATATTGGTGAATACTTGTATTCACGACGAGCGTTTTAAGAATCAACTAGAAACAACTATAGTTGGTCCTTATCATTCTCTAGTGGTGCATGGTTACTGATAAGCAGTCATCAAGTATTCTTTAATTTCCTCACTGGTATTCTTCAAGAACTTCACAGAAGCAGCGGTAAGAATTATCAATCCCTGGTCCTTGAACCTTATGGTGATTACTTATATTGGAATATTCATGTTTCTACCACTGAGCTAGAGCTGAGGTTTGAACCCAGTAATTTTGCGAGCCGGAAGGCCTTAATTTTTGTGAATTTATTCGCAAAAGAGGGAATTTAGAGACGGTTCTTATAAGTATCAGAAACACCGTATCAACTGTGAAGGATTTACAATTCACAACTTCACATAATAGCTTCACAACGTGGGACTCTATCATAAGAGATAAGCCCTCCCAAGGAGCACAACTTCACAGAGTGTATGTGCGTCTGTGTACACGATATCTCATCTCCCAATTAACGGAATGACTTAAAATTTGGAACTTAAGGTCCTTACACTATAAGGATCCGACACGAACAATTTCGATCAAATGCAATTCAAGATTGCGGCTAAAATGGCGAAAATGTTGTCAAAAACAGGGGTTTTCGCGATTTTCTCGAAAACGGCTTCAACGATTTTGATTGAAGTTATACATAAAATAGTCATCGATAAGCTCTATCAACTGCCACAAGTCCCATATCTGTAAAAATTTCAGGAGCTCCGCCCCATCAATGCAGATAGATTCCCAACTATCAGGCTTCAGATACAATTGAAACAAAAAAAAGTCAAGTGGAGTAGATTGAGCATGAAAATCTCTACAATTAATGTTCAGTAACATTTTCACCTAAAATTGAGAATAAGCTCGAAATTCTAGAAAATGTTATTATTTCAATTGCAAACTGTTGGAAACTGTTGATTCTATTTAATCATTCACTATGAAGAGATAGCAGACCTCATGTGTCTCCAGCGTTATTGTCCTGTCACCAACTGGCTCAGATCTTTGAAAAGTAGACTTGAGATGCGCGTGAACATTAGCGGCAGGTGATCAATTTTCATAACGGCAAGGAAAGTTGAGTGAGTGCGTCACACCAGATTTCTACATCGGCAAGGAAAGTAGAATAGTATCCTACAGTGAGCTCTACATTATGATAAGAGTGTAGAAAAAATATCGACAAGTTATATGCAATGCTTTGTCGAATTTTGGACATGGATAGCAACACTAATTCTTGATTAAATACTGCCTTTATAACGTGGACCTCACTTAACGTATCTTGATTAGTCACTAGTCTTAGCTTAGAAGCTGTAGTTAGAGCGGATATAAATTCAAATTATTTCTTTTCTCCATGAAATTAGAACCAAGTAGAAAAATCTGGTGTGGTACACTCACACAACTTTCCTTGCCCATTGAACTGTAAGCCTCATTCTTAAACGAGAATAATTCAGGGGAATAACATAATGACGATTGGCGGCAACATATTTGAAACTACAATCAGACTACTGTATAATGTGTATATATAATTGTTTTCAGACTACTTTTTCCTTTGTGTAAATTGTGAAATTCGATGATTTTTTTGAAAGTCGTCAAAACAGCTGTTCTTCAGATGAAATATCTCGACCAAGTGTTCTTTTTATAAACCGCTCTACCTACCTACTTCATGCACGAGAAATAGTTCACAAAGTCCATTTCTCAAGGATGGGATGGACCCCTTCAGTTTCCCAGGAAAAAGACTCACGCCAGTTGATAGGGCTGATAAATAACTATACAGGGTATGAATTTGAAATTAATCGGTCAAGTCATTTTTGAGAAAATCGTGAAAAACATGGTTTTTTAGTCATTATCCGCCATTTTTCTCAAGAATATTACGGAGCTCCTGAAATTTTCCCAGAAATGAGACTCATGTCATTTGATAGGGCTTAAAAATAGCTATCCATGGTATAAATTTGAAGAAAATCGTTATAGCCGTTTTCGAAAAAAAACGTGAAAAACATGGTTTTTTAGTAATTATCTGCCATTTTTTCCGCCATCATGAATTGAATTTCTTATTGTCGGATCCTCATGGTAAAAGTTATCTTAAGTTTAAAATTTCAAGTCAATTGTTTAATTAGGAATGGAGTTATAGTGTTCACAGACATACCCACATATACACACACACAGACCAACACCCAAAAATCATGTTTTTGGACTCGGGGGACCTTGAAACGTATAGAAAACTTAAAATTGGGGTACCTCAATTTTTTTGGAAAGCAATACTTCCCTTACCCATAGTTATATGCCTACGTTATAAAAACATTGCTGAAAGATAGAAGAACAGCGTTGACGATTCTCTGCATCACCACTGCACTCTCAATAAGACAGCTGATAGCGGTATATCCGATGTAGTCTAATATTGACTGTTCATTCTTGATTAAAATAACCAATTATATTTTTCTCGCCAACAAAATTCTTTTTTCAATGTATAAAATTAATAATATTTTTTATAATTGATATTGAAAATGTTTTGTTGATTGATCATGTTTATACATTGTTGGAGAACAATCTGGCAACGTTACGAAGATGGAGAGGATTCGCTATCTGCTTTGTCGAATGAAGACAAGGATAGCAACACCAATGTTAATCAAACTCTGCCATTATAACGTGGACCTCACTATAAGATAGGTTGGGTGATTTGGTTGGGCAATTTTCATACAAATACGTAATATATTATTTCGCCCCACTTGGATGTAATGAGCTGGTTTACGTGCGTCATATGGAGGCCGAAAGTGATTGTTTTCTGACCAGGCCGGTAAAAGTTTTACGGCCCTAGGGCTGTAAAATAACCTTGAAGTCAGCTGATTCTGATTTGATGTGAACGCGTGTTTACAAAATGGTTTATGAAACGGAATTAGTTGATGCTTCTAGAATTGAATAAGTATTCTGCAATAAGATACTATCATTTTATTTGGATGAATAAAATTCAGATAATATATATATATATAATATATATATATATATATATATATTATATATATATATATATATATAATATATATATATATATATATATAATATTATAAATTATTCAAATTCGATTTTCATAGTAGGATAGAAACTTGTAACCTAAACTTCCGAAGTCAACGTCAACAAGCATTGTTGACGTTGACATTCAGATTGGCCAAATTTCAAGTGTGCTAAACAGCTGATCAAAAAACTTTTTATTATTTGTGTTTATTATTCAAGAATCAAAACATTTATAATAATATCATCCTATTGTTATTTGGGAGAATAAAAAGTATAAACTCAACCTCTTACATAATTGAACATAATCTTTTAGGTTATTTAGACAAATCAGAATAAAAAATAAAAATACTTGGACAATTTCCTGATATTCAGATTACCTTTTCCTTTGTGTAAATTGTGAAATTCGATGATTTTTTTGAAAGTCGTCAAAACAGCTGTTCTTCAGATGAAATATTTCGACCAAGTGTTCTTTTTATAAACTGCTCTACCTACCTACTTCATGCACGAGAAAGAGTTCACAAAGTCCATTTCTCAAGGATGGGGTGGACCCCTTCAGTTTCCCAGGAAAAAGACTCACGCCAGTTGATAGAGCTGATAAATAACTATACAGGGTATGAATTTGAAATGAATCGGTCAAGTCATTTTTGAGAAAATCGTGAAAAACATGGTTTTTTAGTCATTATCCGCCATTTTTCTCTAGAATATTACGGAGCTCCTGAAATTTTCCCAGAAATGAGACTCATGTCATTTGATAGGGCTTAAAAATAGCTATCCATGGTATAGATTTGAAGAAAATCGTTATAGCCGTTTTCGAAAAAAACGTGAAAAACATGGTTTCTTAGTAATTATCCGCCATTTTTCCCGCCATCTTGAATTGAATTTCTTATAGTCGGATCCTCATGGTAAAAGTTATCTTAAGTTTAAAATTTCAAGTCAATTGTTTAATTAGGAATGGAGTTATAGTGTTCACAGACATACACACATATACACACACAGACCAACACCCAAAAATCATGTTTTTGGACTCGGGGGACCTTGAAACGTATAGAAAACTTAAAATTTGGGTACCTCAATTTTTTTGGAAAGCAATACTTCCCTTACCCATAGTTATATGCCTACGTTATAAAAACATTGCAGAAAGATAGAAGAACAGCGTTGACGATTCTCTGCATCACCACTGCCCTCTCTATAAGACAGCTGATAGCGGTATATCCGATGTGATATTGACTGTTAATTTTTTATCAAAATAACCAATTATATTTTATTCGCCAAACAAAATTCTTTTTTCAATGTATAAATAATATTTTTTATAATTAATATTGAAAATGTTTTGTTGATTGATCATGTTTATACATTGTTGGAGAACAATCTGGCAACGTTACGAAGATGGAAGAGGATTTCGCTATCTGCTTAGTCGAATGAAAGACAAGGATAGCAACACCAATGTTAATCAAACTCTGCCATTATAACGTGGACCTCACTATAAGATAAGTTGGGTGATTTGGTTGGGCAATTTTCATACAAATACATAATATATTATTATAGATACATTTGAATACATTTTGAATACCTGTGAGGGTAGTATAGATCGATTCAAGTTCTCGACTAAGTCCCGACAGCAGGTCTGTATTTCATCCCAGCATTTCTCGTCATCCAAGATAGGGTAATTGGGCAGGTAGTGTAGGTCTTGAGTGCACACCGGATTATTTCTACCCGGTAGATCTGAGAATGTATCCTCTGAAAATACACAAAAATATGATAAATAATACATTATCTGTAATTGACCGAACGTAGTGAGGTCTATGTTTCAACTCGATTTGATTTTGTCTGTCTGCAGTCTATGTAACGCGATTACGGCCAAACGCGTTGATAGAATTCGATGAGATTTGGCAGGAATATTCCTTTTCAACTGCGCTTCGATATATACATAAGTTTTTTTTGGAATTTTGCGTTTCAAGGATAATATGAAAAGAAAAGGAACTCCTCCATACTCTGATATCACTATATATATCATCTACTTTGAAGATAGGATCAATCAGACTATAGAATTATTCATAATCAATCAGCTAACAAGTGGATTATTCATTGCATGCATTACACAGATGTCTGGCCGTGTCTATTTTGATAAGGTAGGGTTTCAATATTTTTTATGATGCGTGTCCATCAGTATCAATATTCTCACATTTGAAAAACAAATTCAATAGGTGATTGAAAATATAATAAAAAATGTAGTTGAGAAGTTGATATTGTGGTAATTATTCATATTGAATGAAAAAGACTAAGAAATTGTCAAAAAAAATACTGATTTATTGATAATTAGAAAGACCGGTTTCGGTTATTACACCATTGTCAATCTCTGATAAACTAAAACTAAATACAAGAGTATAAATTCTGCTGCTCTTGTATTTAGTTTTAGTTTATCAGAGATTGACAATGGTGTAATAACCGAAACCGGTCTTTCTAATTATCAATAATTCAGTGGTTCTTTGACAATTTCTTAGTCTTTTTCATTCAATAATAAAAAATGATTAAATGAACCGAATAATGCCGAAGAAGTTATAATATTCTTGTTTGAAACAAATTAATTTTAAAATGGTTGAGAAATATTTTTATCAGATGGAAAGAATATCACGAAACTGGATAAATAATCATATGGGATACAAATTCAAACGTGAACTGAGTTTATTAACATAAGTGAGTTTTTGATCTTGAAGAAAACAAATAACAGCTTTTAAGAGTAAATTGTGATTCAACTGAATCAACTAGAACAGTTATGTATGTCGGGGATAGGAAATTCACGAATGACGCATCATCACGTCTCAACTACTGGACTTATCAATTTCGCATAAAGATTCTTAATTTACCAAGGAAGGTTATTGGCAGACATCAAATTATTCAAGACTACTAAGTTAACAGTGATCTGCAAGGGTCTAAGTAAAAACTTTACAAACTGAAACTTGTCCTACCGGTACTAGAATCTTGAAGAATTTGGAAAAAGCCTATAACGATCCTTGGTAATTGAAAATCGTTATACTAAATTTCAAGTAAATCAGTTGAGTAGTTCAGACGTGATGATGGTTCATTCGTGAATTTCCAATTCAGAAAATGCATATGTCAATTTCTTCCTTCATCATAGTATAGTATAGAATATAATACTATACCAAAGACCTTAAAGAGATATAGACCCACAATGCCTATGCCTTCCCAATGATAGCTCTTACTTGAAATTGAACGCCGCCATTGAGGTATTTTAGCACGAGACAATGGCCCATATGAATAAAGTTGAGCATTTGCTCATACTTCTAAAATATGGAGCATTTGCTTCATTTTCTATGAATAAACGTGAGCAAAACCTTTTGCTCATGCTCATCAAAAAAAAAGTTTGAGCATTTGCTCAAAAGTAAAAGCTTTTGCTCAAAATTGTATGAATAAACTAAAGTATTTGCTCAACTTTTGAAGCAAATGCTTCAAAAAAGGTGAGTCTAGTCTAGAGCAGCTTATCAGCTTTTGCTCATAGTAAAATGGCTCAACTAATTCGTATGAGGAAGAGGAAACTATACCAGATACTATCACAACCAATAGTGTAGAACTATAAAACTCTTTTTAGATTCAACCATGATATATATCACCATTATTCCTACAAAAGAATAATTACAAATGCTACCTATTATAAAAATAGCCATCACAAAATAGAAAATAGGCATTTAAGAATATGAGAGTGTAGACGATTATAAGAAGGCTATTAATATTATAAGAATATGCTGAATCAGATTATTTTAGAGATGACATTTTTTCACGCTATTATTTCAAAATTCTAAACTCAACTAACCTAAAACTGTATTCATAAAAAATAGAAAACAGAGCAGACGACGCAAACACAAGCGGTGCCCCCTGTTTGCATATTTAGCGCTTCCCTGAGCTATAAATACAAATTAAGGCTACAAAAGCGAATCAGCTGATGAAAAATCTTTAAAATACTTGAGCATTTGCTCCAGAGTTCAGGAGCATAAGGTAAGATTTAAGGTAAAGCTTATTCATATCAAAATGAGCAAATGCTTTTGCTTCTACCTTCTGCTCATGAGCTAAACCTTATACTCAATGCTTTTGCTCATGAGCATTTGCTCTGGTTTTATTCATATGGGCCATTATATCTATATATTTGTAATACTATAGATTACAAAGGCATTGGTATGTAATAATCTTATAGGTTGCCCCCTCAATGGTCGATTTCAATTCCAAGTACGACGCTAGCGCTGCATGTGAGTCTATTCATCTTTAAGGTCTTTGTACTATACTATATCATGAAATGATAATTTCATAATTATTATAAATAATCATAAATATCTATGAACATCCTATAAACATAATACAAACATAATACAGTGAGTAAACATAATACAGTTGAGCCTCTGTAAGACAGGGAGTGGAAAGACGAAGATAAGGAGTAGGAGGAGGAGGAGGAGGAGGAGGAGGATGAGGAGGAGAAAGAGGAGGCTGAGAAGCAGAAGAAAAAGGAGAGAGAAGAGGGGAATGAGAAGAAGAAGTAAGATTAAGAGGTGGAGGACGAGGAGGAGGAAGAATTGGAGGAGGAGGAGGAGGAGAAGAAGAAGGGAAGGATGAAGATGAGGGAGAGGAAGAAGAAGAGTGAGTATGAGGAGGAGGAGAAGGATAATGATGATGATGATGATGATGATGATGATGATGATGATAATACGATATGAGGATATAGGGAAGGTTGAGAAGAAGGTTAAAAATATTCAAATGATTAGAGGGTTGGAAATATTCAGAATAATCTTTAGAATAATCGAATTAGAAGAAGGTTTCAAATATTAAAATAGGCTACTATTAACTCACTGAATTCTATGTATCCAAACCCAGCAACTGATCCCAGAACACCTGCATAATTCTCTTCCAGCAGCCTTCCATGCTCCAGACAAATTGGTGCCACCATATCTGGAACAAAAAACAAATGTTATCTATATATATAAAAGCGAAATGGCACTCACTCACTGACTGACTGACTCACTCACTCACTCACTGACTGACTCACTCACTCACTCAGTCACTCACTCACTCTCTCGCAGAACTAAAAATCTACCGGACCAAAAACGTTCAAATTTGGTAGGTATGTTCAGTTTGCCCTTTAGAGGCGCACTAAGAAATCTTTTGGCAATATTGTAACTCTAAGGATTGTTTTTAAGGGTTTAAAGTTTGTCTTTTAGCATGTATATTCTTCATCTCCCAATCTCTCAATTATAATTGAAATGTCCATATCATATGTTACTATAGAACTATAATCTAGATAGAGTACCTCTTCGAAACAGTTGTTAACTGGTAACTAAATTAATAATTTTGTCAGGTTGGCATTAAGTTGAGTTGACTCTGTTAGGTTGGCACCAAGTTGAAGATTGAAATGCATTTATCGCGGAAAAATTGATTGGGCACTGCTACTTCAATCAGAGCTATTCCTGGGAATATTATATCACAAGCCGTCAGGTTCGCTTCGTTCGCCATATCCGTTTAGCCAGACGTTTATTCTGGACCCCCGACTGGATCGTCCTAACATATGATAAAAATGGTCAAATGAAAAATACAGGCGAGCGAAGCGAGCCTGCTGATCTCATTCTTGGACGATCCAGTCGGGGGTCCAGGGGGCGGAGCCCCCTGGCTAGACGGATATGGCGAGCGAAGCGAGCCTGACGGCTAGTAAATAATATAATAAAGTAAATAAATGCCTTAAGGTGCGTATAGATTTACGCGTTCATGTTCGCGGCGCGTAAATCTGTACGCACCTATATACACCTACGGTAAAGAAAAATTATGTTTGACACATCATCATGTCTGAACTACTGGACTGATTAAATTGAAATTTTGCATATAGATCCTTAATTGACCGAGGATGGTTATAGGCCTATTTTCAATTCTTCAAAATTTTATTATGTCTAGTTTTCAGTTTGTCAAGTTTCAAAATAGATCCTTACGGAGCACGGGTTACCTGCTAGTCTATAATATAATAAAGGAAAGAACTGGCTTATACAAGTACGGGATAGGAAATTCACGAATGACGCATCATCACGTCTCAACTACTCACTGATTGAAACTTGACTCCTACAGTGGGGTCCACTTTAAAATGGTAGTGTTTGATTAGCAATGGTATTGCTACCCTTGTCTAACATTCAACAAAGCGGATAGCGCTATCTCTTTCTCGCATTGCTTTGTTGCCAGACCGTCTTTTAACAATGTAGAATTGATAATAAATTAACAACATATTTCATCTAAGCTATGAAAATTCATTATTAAATTATTGAAAAATGTAATTTTTGCCTGATTAAATATAATTGATATATAATTGATTAAAATATATTTTTCCTACAGATACCCTGAAAAGTGACCATTTGTGCACTGATTGCAGGCTGCAAAGAATCACTTTTCCGCACTAGTGCGCAAAGTGAGTACTTTGCGTACTCCAGATTTGCAGCATGACAACGCAAAATAGTTAGTAGGTTATATGGAGCACCAGTGCAGCAAAATCAAAATGAAGTTGGTAACAGTGACTGCTGTGGCTGCTATAGTGAGCAGAGGTGCAACCAAGCACAACGCGCTAATTATTAAGTAGATATTATAATGGAGGACAACGACAGCACAGTGCCACCACAGCACACACCACACAGCTGCCCCCGCCATTCAAACACTACTACATTATTCAGGCAATTTTACCCATAATTACACACTTTTCATATTCAATGGTAACTGTAGGAAAAATTTAATGTGAAATACGTGCGCAAAGTTCCTCTGCTGCACTCAAGAAACCATTCCGTAAACGTTTCTTTCGATGCAGCAAACTGTCACTTTGCGCACTAGTTGCACAAATAACTATTAAAAGAGGATGAACAGTTAATATTACATCAATAAACCTGAATCAGATACCGTCTATAGAAGGCATTGACAAGACAGAGGATCGGCAACGTTGTTCTTCTATCTTTCTTCACTGTCATTATAACGTGGACTTCACTATAGGATTATCTTCTTCCACACCTCTATATATTTTCGACTTCATTTTCTTCTTCCCTCTTCTCCTTTTTCATTTTTAATCCCCCTCTTGATCTGTTTCTTCTCGTTTTTATCTATTTATTTCCTTCTTCTATTGAACATTATTCTTCTTTCTTCCACATCTTCTTCTTTTTCTTCAACATTCTTGATTCTCCAACTCTACCTTCTTCAGGTATTTACTCCAACCTCCACCAGACCTATTCCCTTGGTGTCTCTTTTCTCTTTCTCCTTCTCCACATCTTTTACTCCTTCTTCATCACAACCTCTTCTTCAACTACTTCTCCTCCTTTTCCACATTCTTCTTCTCCTTCCCCATCTCCTCTTTCTTGAAAAAAATAATTTATTGCTTGATGGAATACAATTGATTATTTCCAACGAGAATGAACAATTGATATTACATCAATAAACCTGAATCAGCCACCGTCTATAGAAGGCATTGACAAGACAGAGGATCGGCAACGTTTTTCTCCTATCTTTGTCCACTGCCATTATAACGTGGACCTCACTATAGTCGTTCTATTTAATAACAAAAAAGTGATTATATGATGAAAAATGTAGATGGAAAAAATTGTTGTGTACATCACGAGTGAAAAATGCTTTTTCTCCCTCAGGGAAATTGTTGCCCTCAGCTTTGCCTTGGGCTTCAAACTTTTAGCCTCAGGGAGAAAAAACGGTACTTTTCACTCTAGATAAACAAATAACTATTTCTTATTTTTCTGTGAATGTTTGTGTGAATAACTATTTGTTATTTTTCTGTATGGAAAACAGCATCAAAGATATCAATCCAAGTGTCGTTTGCACAAAAGCCGGTTAAATTTTAACCGTGGTTAATTCAACGAGAACCAATCAGAGAAGCCGTCTTTTCAAAAAGGCCTTCTCTGATTGGTTCTCGTGGAATTAATCACGCTTACAATTCAACCGGCTTTTGTGCAACCGGGCCCTAATGTGTAAAATTCAATTTGAGAGTGCCCCAATGTGCAAAATTTGATTAAAGAGAGTGATATTTACCGTTAAATATGATTCGACCCTTGACTCTAATGAGAGCAATATCATTTATGAAATCGGTAGTGATGTCATATCCAGGATGTAGAATTACCTCTTCGTGCTTGTGAATAACTCTGCCTACATCTCCAGGCCTTGTACAGTCTGGCACTATAAAATCAGCACTGAAAAAACAAATCACTTCACTACAATAGTATATTTCGCACCTAGGGTCGAAAATGAGACTTTTCCGGCTCGAAATCGGTTTTTAAGTCCAAGACCGTAGGCCGAGGACTAGAAATGATTGAGAGCCGGAAAAACATTTTTTGCCCGTAGTGCGAACGCTATTTTTCGCCACACAGAAAAATATACAATATATATATGAGAATAATTTATTGTTCATTAAGCACTTCCGAAAGCAAAAGTCAAAAGCAAAAGGAAGGTCATAGCTCTATAGTGAGGTCCACGTTATAATGACAGTTGATAACGATAGAAAAATAGCGATGCCGATTCTCTGAATTGATTAATTATATTTCTACACTGTCAAAAACATAATTGGCATCGTTGTGGACCTAGAAATGGATAGTACCACCGGCTTTGTCGAATGATAGACAAGGATATCAAAACCAAAGTTGATCAAATACTGTCATTATAACGTGGACCTCACTATAGCAAATCTGAGGTAATCTGACTAACAGGAAATTGTCTAAGTATTTTTATTTTTTATTCTGATTTGTCTAAATAACCTAAAAGATTATGTTCAATTATGTGGGAGGTTGAGTTTATACTTTTTTATTCTTCCATATGACAATAAGATGATATTATTATAAATTTTTTAATTATTGTATAATAAACACAAATAATGGAAAGTTTTTTTATCAGCTGTTTTAGCACACTTGAAATTTGACCAATCTGAATGTCAACGTCAACAATGCTTGTTGTCATCGACTTGGGAAGTTTAGGTTGGAAATTCTATCCTACTCCGAAAATCATATTTGAATAGTTTATAATATATATCTTATCTGCATTTCATTCATCCAAATAAAATGATAGTATATTATTGCAAAAAACTTTATTCAATTCTAGAAGCATAAACTGATTCCGTTTCATAAATTATTTGTAAAAACGTTCAGCACCATGGATATTGCCCAAGTAGTTCCAAAATTATTCACCATGTTTCGTGATAAACGATGTACTATGAGGTTTGAGGTTAGATTCTATTATACTCTGAAAATTGAATTTGAATAGTTTATAATATCTTATTTGTATTTCATTCATCCAAAAAAAATGATAGTATCCTATTGCAAAATACTTTATTCAATTCTAGAAGCATAAACTGATTTCGTTTCATAAACTATTTTGTAAACACGTTCACATCAAATCAGAATCAGCTGACTTCAAGGTTATTTTACAGCCCTAGGGCCGTAAAAATGTTACCGGCCTGGTCAGAAAACAATCATTTTCGGCCTCCATATGACGCACGTAAACCAGCTCATTACATACAAGTGGGGCGAAAATGTGTTTTATTTTATTTTTTGTTTATTCATTTATAGTTTTTACAAAGAAGCACTGATTGGGAGAGAAAAATCAAGGATACTCCTTCTACCATTTCTCTCCCAAATTTAGATAACATTTTAAATGTCCTAAATAGTTTTCCTCCACCTATTGTCTAGATTGCTTACTTTACTCCCTGGAACATAATACCATAGAGAAACAATAGCGTAAGTAGATATCCCATGGTATAGGGAGTTTATGTCGTAACTTTTACTGTTATCTCAAGCCGATTACTGTCGATTATTGTCGATTTCCACTGTTTTGTTGGGATGAGAGTGTATGAATGGCACAATATGAGAGACTACCAGTGTCACACAGCTTCAAGGGAAAGAACTACGTGGACTATCGGCTTGAGATAACAGTAAAAGTTGCGACATTAACTCCCTATACCATGGGATATCTACTTACGCTATTGTTTCTCTATGATAATACTATAGTGTCACTTTTTTGCTCTAGGGACGAAAAAACAGAAAAGCTCCCTAGAGCGTAAAATAAACTCCATTTAAATAACATGGGAAGCATCTCTATTTTTAAAACTTACATTTGAAATAGGGTGGAAGGTCTAAGCTCAGATGAGGAAACATAATAGAGGTGTCTGTCATTGAGTAAACTGAATTCAATACCTCAACCAGAAATTTGAACTCATGAAATATATGTTCATATGATATTACATACTTGATATTAGTAGACGATAAAAATTTATACAATTTTTAAAATATCTTATTCTATTCAAAATACCAGCCAACAAATATTTTTGATCTGCAATTCAAATCTGAACCGCGTGATCTGGAGTCAGCCATTTTTGGTAGACACCCAGCTGATATAATTGTGACAACTTTTGCTAGATAGCGCAATCGGCAGTGCCAATCAGACGGCCGCTGTTTAGGTTTTAGATTTTAGGTTATGTTGTTAGGAAACATTGTCACCAATACGTAAGTTATTAAAATGATTTTATTTGCATTTCATTCATCCAAATAAAATGATAGTATATTATTGCAAAAAACTTTATTCAATTCTAGAAGCATAAACTGATTCCGTTTCATAAATTATTTGTAAAAACGTTCAGCACCATGGATATTGCCCAAGTAGTTCCAAAATTATTCACCATGTTTCGTGATAAACGGTGTACTATGAGGTTTGAGGTTAGATTCTATTATACTCTGAAAATTGAATTTGAATAGTTTATAATATCTTATTTGTATTTCATTCATCCAAATAAAATGATAGTATCCTATTGCAAAATACTTTATTCAATTCTAGAAGCATAAACTGATTTCATTTCATAAACTTATTAAATAAAATGATAGTATCTTATTGCAAAATACTTTATTCAATTCTAGAAGCATAAACTGATTTCGTTTCATAAACTATTTTGTAAACACGTTCACATCAAATCAGAATCAGCTGACTTCAAGGTTATTTTACAGCCCTAGGGCCGTAAAAATGTTACCGGCCTGGTCAGAAAACAATCATTTTCGGCCTCCATATGACGCACGTAAACCAGCTCATTACATCCAAGTGGGACGAAAATGTGTTTTATTTTATTTTTTGTTTATTCATTTATAGTTTTTACAAAGAAGCACTGATTGGGAGAGAAAAATCAAGGATACTCCTTCTACCATTTCTCTCCCAAATTTAGATAACATTTTCAATGTCCGAAATAGTTTTCCTCCACCTATTGTCTAGATTGCTTACTTTACTCCCTGGACCATGATACCATAGAGAAACAATAGCGTAAGTAGATATCCCATGGTATAGGGAGTTTATGTCGTAACTTTTACTGTTATCTCAAGCCGATTACTGTCGATTATTGTCGATTTCCACCGTTTTGTTGGGGTGAGAGTGTATGAGCGGCACAATATGAGAGACTACCAGTGTCACACAGCTTCAAGGGAAAGAACTACGTGGACTATCGGCTTGAGATAACAGTAAAAGTTGCGACTTTAACTCCCTATACCATGGGATATCTACTTACGCTATTGTTTCTCTATGATAATACTATAGTGTCACATTTTTGCTCTAGGGACGAAAAAACAGAAAAACTCCTTAGAGCGTGAAATTAACTCTATTTACATAACATGGGAAGCATCTCTATTTTTAAAACTTACATTTGAAATAGGTTAGAAGGTCTAAGCTTAGATGAGGAAACATAATAGAGGTGTCTGTCATTGAGTAAACTGAATTCAATACCTCAACCAGAAATTTGATCAACTCATGAAATATATGTTCGTATGATATTACATACTTAATATTGGTAGATGATAAAAATTTATACATATTTTTTAAATATTTATTCTATATAAAATACCAGCCAACAAATATTTTTCATCTGCGATTCAAAACTGAAATGCGCAAACTGGAGTCAGCCATTGTTGATAGTCGGCCAACTGATAATTGTTACAACTTTTGCCGATAGATAGCGCAGTGCCAACCAGACGACTGGTTTTTTGTTTTCAGTTTCAGGTTATGTTGTAAAAGAAAACATTGTCACCAATAACGTGAGTTATTTAAATTATTTGATTTTCAGTTTCTATGAAAAATGTAGGTGGAGGAAAAATGTTGTGTACATCAAGAGTGGAAAATGATTTTTCTCCCTCAGGGAAATTGTTGCCCTCGGCTTCCCCTCGGGCTTCAAACTTTTCCCCTCAGGGAGAAAAAGAAGTACTTTTCACTCTAGATATACAAATAACTATTTTGTTATTAAATGGAACGACTTATTTGATAGAACAGCTGCTATTATTGTTCAAAGACTCTCGCTTCAGAAACAACATGAGTGTGTGTGTGTGTGTGTGTGTGTGTGTGTGTGTGTGTTGTTGTGTGTGTGTGTTTATGTGTGTGTGTGTATGCTCAACACACTTGTCCTGTCGTTAGTGGCCACCCTTAGAACTTAGAACTCACTACGCTCGGTGAAAAAGTAACTCACTCAAGCAGTGTTGTGCGCTCGTCAAACCAAAAGCAGTGAGCTGCTGTCAGAATGTATTTGGAGTTCAGAATCGTTCCTCCACATTTCGATTGGTAATAAGATTCTTGATTGGTTTCATCAATCTCTGAAAAAAGGGTTGAATTTTATTATTTAACCAAGTATTTAATGATAATTAACATTATTTAACAAATAATAAAAAGCGGTTGATAATTTATACAACAGTTTTATAATGATAGTCTAAAGGTGCGTACAGATATACGCACCGCGAACATGAGTTATTCACTTTCAATCAGCTGACTATATCTAAATTTTTACAGAAATGGTAAGATACAGATATAAAAAACTTGGCATCAGCTGATCAAAAGTGAATTGCTCATGTTCGCGGCGCGTAAATCTGTACACACCTTTGAAAGCACGAGTTAGATAGATAAATCTATATATATATATATAAAAGCGAAATGGCACTCACTCACTGACTGACTGACTCACTGACTCACCCACTCACTCGCAGAACTAAAAATCTACCAGACCAAAAACGTTCAAATTTGGTAGGTATGTTCAGTTGGCCCTTTAGAAGCGCACTAAGAACACATTTGGAAAAATTTCCAAAGATACGCCCAAAATCTGCATTTTTCCAGCGCTTTCTCAGCTTTATCGAGAACAAATGAACATAAAATGTTCAAATTTAGTACAGAAGCTCAGCTGGGGTGTAATAATGTTGTGTTAGAAGAAATTTGAAATAACGCCAAAGATACGCCCAAAATTAGCGGTTTTTTGAGTTTTCTCAGTTTTCTTATCAAGTAGTAATAGACAGAAAATATGTTCAAATTTGGTACAGAGGTTTAGCTAGGGTCTAAAATTGTGTGATGAGGTGACTTTAATATTTCATCAAAGATACACCCAAAATCAGCGTTTTTCTCAGCTTTTCTGCATTTTCTCAGAACTTTGACTTTCTGATGGAATGAAGCATGTTCGAATGAAAAATGCAGGTGAGCAAAGCAAGCCCGCTGATCTCATTTTAGAAAGATCCAGTCGGGGGTCCAGGGGCGGGAGCCCCCTGGCTAAACGGATATAGCAAGCGAAACGAGCCTGACGGGTAGTATTATAGATAACTCACCTTTGGTTTGTTTCTCTATAAGAACCATCCATGGGAATTGGCCCAGACTGGCCTTCGCACCATGATGAATCTGTCGCTCTATTGGATTTGATATTCCACACTTTTCATCATTTATCAAATTGAAGTTTCTGTGCTGGTCTATTCCTATAAAAATTTGTAAAAAAAACATCCATTCATTGATTAAACACGCATGTTGAGGCCATTTGAAATTGTATTCATTCGCTCATTGACTGCCATTAAGATGGCAGGAGAGTTTCTATAATTTCATAATAACTATTACTCATCAATTTATCACTTAGGCATCGGCCGGTTTGAGAGTCAGTGTGAAATCAGCTCTCGTATTGCTAGCACTCCCTGTCGAGGCTTTAAGATTCAGGAAATTCGTCCTGAATCTGCCCAAACATTTGTGTTATTCAATATCATGGGAAACAGAACTCAGATAGAAATAGAAACTTGATCATTTTTGGCCTGAAAGATAGAGGCAATTACTGGAAACTACGAGAAGAAATAATAGGAATATTTTCATACATTGGCGTCGATATTAGAAATCAGGATATCGATAACTTGAGAAAATTGAATCCTACTGAAAAGGATGGACCAATTAGAGCACAGTTGACTTCAACGTTTACTAGGAACGACGTTTTGAGGAAGAAATACAAGTTGTCAAGAGAAGAAAGGTTTAACCACATCAAAATAAGGGAAGACCTTGACATGGAAACGCGCATCATCAGAAAGGAATTATTCCCATTTCTTATGGAATACAAGAAACGAGGTAAACAGGTCCTAATGAAAAAAGATAAATTAATGATTGACGGTGAGCTCTACAACCTGGATAGCTTAAAAGAAGCATATAATAAGGAAAAAGAAAAAAAAAGGCCAAGGAGTGAGGGAAGCTCTCCCACAACAGGAGGCGACGGTGACGCAAGCACCCAAAACACAAATACGGAACGACTCGTGAAGAAAAAGAACTTGAATACAATGGAAACATATATAAAGAGAATTGGAAGAGAGCAGGGTGGTGAGAAGAGCCTTCACAACCACAGTAGCAACCACGGCGTGGAGTTAGAATAGCAAGAACGGAAAATGAAAGGAAACCAACTGATAAAGACTTCGGAAAGGATGGAAGATCGGCGAAGAGAAAAAATCAAGATAATATCATTATACTCACATAATATAATTGTAGATCTCTTAGGGAGAACTGGAGAGTGGAACAGCTGGTGGAAGAGGTCAAAAATGTAGAATGGGATATAATAGGACTTGCGGAAGTAAGGAGAGACGGAGAACAATGTTTGAGCCTGGATGATGATAATATTGTTCTGTACGTGAATGGCAATGGTCCAACAGGAGGAACAGGTTTTCTAATAAACAATGCGACAAAAAAGAAAATCATAAGCTTCAAGCAACATACTCACAGAATATCGACAATAATTTGGAAACTCAAAGAAGGAATGGGTAGAATTAAAATAATACAAGTCTATGCACCAACATCAAATTCAACTGATGAGGAAATTGAAGAACTATATGAAGAACTGAATGATGCCTTAGGAAAGGATATATGTAGGTACAATATAATAATGGGAGATATGAATGCAAAAATTGGCAAGAACAACGGTGAAAAATGTGTTGGAAACTACGGATTTGGTGAAAGAAATGAAAGAGGAGATAGGCTTGTTGAATTTGTTGAAGGGAAAAATATGTATTTGATGAACTCCTTCTTCCAGAAAAATGAAACAAGAAAGTGGACTTGGATGAGTCCGGATGGAGAAACAAAAAATGAGATTGACTTCTTCATAACAGTCAAAAAACTCATTGTACAAGATGTGGACGTAGAGAATGATGTTAACATAGGAAGTGACCATAGACCAATTAAGATGATTATAAAAATAGAAGAGAGAAGAAGATTCAACAAAAAAGTCCGCACGAGACTGAGTTCAGAAGCACTAAAAATGAAATCATTTGAAGAGAAATTGGAAGAAAATCTAGCTCATGGAATGAATACTGAATGCTCCGATATGGAAGACATATCAAGTAAACTATCTGCTATTATTAAAAGTACAAGTGATACCTTGAACGACAGAGAAGGAAACAGAAGACGTTCAACTCCAAGAGAGATAATCAGACTTTTGGCAAAAAGGAGAAGACTGAAAACGTCTGATAGGGATAGAATTGAATTCACTGAAATTTCTAAATTAATAAGGCGAAAATGGAAAGAATGGACAGCGCTCAAGAAAACTGAAGAATTAGAAGACACAATTAAATCAAGAGGAAGTATTAAACAAACATTGAGAAGACAACAGCTAGGCACCAATATAATGATCTCGATGAAAAATGAGACTGGCGAGGAAGAGAGAGAAGTGAAAGGTATTCTCAGGACAATCTGTAACTTCTATGAAAAATTATATAGTATACAGGGGCCTGAAACAGACACATCAGCAGAGTGCAGTGGAAGGAGAGAGGAACAGCTGGATGCAGGTCAAGTAGAAAATAGCCTTCCAATCCTGGAAAGTGAAGTGGAGAGAGTAATAAGCAAATTAAAAGAAGGAAAAGCGGGAGGACCGGACAGAGTTACAAATGAAGAAATAAAAGCGGGAGGAAGAGCTGTAACCAGTATACTAGTCAAGTTGTTTAATATATGTCTAAAAAATAGAAAAGTTCCTGATTTATGGTTGAAGGCTAACCTAATACTACTGTATAAAAAGGGAGACAGAAAAGAAGTAAAGAACTATCGCCCAATAAGTCTCCTCTGAACAATTTACAAAGTCTTCATTGCAATAATAACATACAGAATAGGAAGAAATTTAGATGCCGCAACACAGAACGATCGGACCGGATTCAAGAAAAATTTCTCTACACTAGACAATATCTTAGTACTGCTGGAATTGATACGAAAGGCGAGGGAATACAATTTCCAAATGGTCCTACTATTCATCGACTTTGAAAAAGCATTCGATAGTGTAACAACCAACGCTATTATGAATACGTTAGCTGGACTTGGTGTTGAAGATGAATATTTACAAATTTTTAAATATATATATGAGAATATGAAATTAGAATGTTCAGTAAGAGGAGAGATTAAAGAGATACGTGTGAAAAGAGGATTAAGACAAGGTGATGTTCCATCTGCAAAAATATTTAATGCCGTTTTAGAAACAACCTTCAAAAATTTAGACTGGCAAGATAGAGGCATAGATATCAATGGGGAGAGGTTGAACTGCTTGAAATTTGCCGATGATATTGTTCTTATAGGAAGAAGTGCAAGTGAAGTTAAGGATATGTTAAATGAGATGATGGAAGATACAAAACAAATAGGCCTTAAAGTAAATTTTGAAAAATCAAAGGTTATGAGTTTCAATTGTCAAGCAGATGAAGTAATTGATTTGAACCAAGGAGGAATTATCGAAAATGTCAACAGCTTCATATATTTAGGGCAAAGAATTGGAAAAGACGGTCAATGGGGAGAAATCACAAGAAGAATTGCGTTGGGATGGTCAATGTTTAAAAGATTTAATCACCTTTTCCGCTCCACGGTTATTATGGAAAATAAGCGAAAATTACTTCAGATGTGTATAATCCCAGTTATGTTGTATGGCTGTGAAACATGGACTCTCACAGGAAAAATTATCAGGAAAATGAGAACTAGTATGAGAGCAATGCTAAGGATCATGTTGGGAGTTACTAAAAGAGATATAAAGACGAAAATATGGATATCCAAAGAGACAATGGTTGAGGACATAGGACGGTTGATAGTAGAAAGAAAATGGAACTGGGCAGGACATATAGCGAGAACAAAAGACAACAGATGGACAAAGAAGATAATAGACTGGTATCGTCACTGAACACTGAAGAGAAGCAGAGGACGACCAACCAACAGATGGGACGAGGAATTTAGGAGAGTCTGCGGTGGAGCAACATGGCAGAGGGTGGCACAGGAGAGGACGGAATGGGAGAGGATGAAGAAGGTGTACGGCGGTGTTTGGCTATACAAAGACTAAAATTTCAAAAGTGAATGTTATTTATCATGTTCATATTTCATTTGGTGCCAACCAAAGAAGTAACCTCAGCGGAAGCTGATTTGCAACCATGAAAATTTTATTTTATTTTTACTATGTACCAATAGGTAAATACTGTAAAAGTTGCAATAAAAGGTTTATTTATTTATTTATTTATTTATTTAATATCATGGGAAATTCGGCCTATACATTAATTCGTGTACATAAATTACATTTTCCCACAGTTACCTTGAAAAGTGGCCATTGCTGCACTGATTACAGAACGCAAAGAATCACTTTTCTGCTCTAGTGTGGGAAAAATTTTTTCTGCACTCCAGATTTGCAACATGGCAACACAAAATAGTTGGTGGGTTATATGGAGCACCAGTGCAGCAAAATCAAAATGAAGTTAATGACAGTGACTGTGGTATAGTGTTGTGGTGCACAGTGGTTATAATAATAACGATGGACAACGAGGACAGCAACAGCCACCACTTTCAACACACAGCCGCCCCTTCATTCAAAAACTACTACATTATTCAATTTTATTTATTAATAATAAAATTACACAGAAAAACATTTGATGGATTTCAGGCAATTTTACCCATAATTACTCACTTTTCATATTCAATGGTAACTGTAGGAAAAATTTAATGTGAAATACATGCACAAAGTTTGTTTGCTGCACTCAAGAAACCATTCCGCCCTTGCCTACGGCTCGGGCGTAAACGTTTCTTTCAGTGCAGCAAACAGTCACTTTGCGCACTAGTTGCACAAATAACTATTTCGTTTTACATGGAAAGTTACTCACGTTTCGTATTATTGAAAAGTGAATGCCAGAACTCAAATTTTAGTTTTGTTTTTATCACTAGTCAAGTCATAGTGCTATATATCCAGACAGTGAACTTCATCTTAGAACTGAGAAACAGTAAGGAACCAACTTTAACAATCGCATTTCGGATAAATCGGTTAGCATAGTTTCACCTATCTTTTCCTCTCATCTATCCTATCCAACTGTCCAACTTTTACCTCAAATATAAGTAGGCAAGCAATTGATTCGCGACATGTTGGATTTGGGATCTGGTGAGTACCTTTTCTGATTTTCTATGTGTTCTATGTATGTGGTTTTTTCTGAATGGATATATTATTATACAGTCCACTTCAGAGCATTTGAAACTTGTAGTTTGAAATATTTAAATTTAAAGAACCAGTATTTACGTACCAACGCAAGTTTATCATTACTTAGCATAGAATAATTCAAGAAGATTAACCCATTAAGAATAGCTATACACTGCTCTGCCATAGAGAAAATATAGCAGAAGAAGATATGCCATGATTTGTAGAATTCATTCAAAGTTTGGAAGTTTTCTATCAAATTGAAGTGTTGTGTATCAAGTTGAGATGATACTGTATCATATTGTGTTGACACTGTATCGTGTTTGATGATACTGTATCATTTATGAGGTTAGCATAAGAAGATATCTCATGGTATAGGACGTTCATTTATCAATTTTCAATGTTAACTCAAGCCGATAGTCCAAAGTAGTTCTTTTTGGTGAAGCTATGTGACGCTGGTAGTCTCTCATACTTTGCCGTTCTTACACTCTCACCCCAACAAAACAGTAATAACAGACAGTAGTCGACAGTAATTGGCTTGGGTTAACAAAAAATTGGCTTGAAATTTACAGCATAAACTACCTGTACCATGGGATATCTTCTTATGCTTTATATTTTGTCTGAGGGTTAAGTGTAAGAGAGGGCCGACTGCGCCCTAACTTCGCCCTCCCAGGTATAAAATAAAGGTAGTCTTTCTATTCTCTTAGACAGTATATAGTGAGGTCCACGTTATAATGGCAGTATTTGATCAACATTGGTGTTGCTTTTCTTGTCTATCATTCGACAAAGCAGATAGAGCTATCCTTTCTTAGCTCCGCAATGTTGCCAGATCGTTTTTTATCATATATGGATATATTGTTAATCTACAGAATATCTAATTTCAATTATGAAAGTCCATTATGAAACTACAAAACATCTCAAAGAATTTGGAAATATACAGTGTATATCTAGGCGTTTGCTACTCATGAGCTATATATTTGTGTATCTGCCACACGCTAAATAAATTATTTGATCATTAAAGAATATATTTTCTAGAAGGATAACATATATAATTGATTATTTCCAACAAGAATGAATATATTTCATCAGATATACCGGTATCAGTTTTAGATTAGATTAGATTTCTTTATTTATGTATATTACAATATTCACTGGCTTATACACCAATTTACATTAAATGACGGTAATGCTAATTATTGAACGAATTTAACAAAGTATAGATAATTAATCAATGAGAATAAAGATTAAATGCAATTAGAATAACGATAATATAATAATGTGTTGTAACTTCATAAATCGGCGGTGTTTCAACAAATAATTGTCGATTCTTTAAGAAGGATATAAAATAATATCCTTCCTATCAACTCACGACCGGGATCCTCTATAGTTTTCAAATCAAATCAATCAATTTTATTGCCATTCTTTTTCCTACAAACAATTGAAACAAAAACATTCTTATAATGTTATAACTAATTATAATCTAAACTAATTTAAAAACATATTCAACGAATGTTTTCCTTTATTTTAATATTGAAATAATGGGCTCTCCCAGAAAAGCTAATGCTTGAGCTCTGGAAGAGAGTTCAAAAATGTTAAAGGTAATTAGGATGGATGTCTAAGACAATTTAATTAGTACCAGAAGAAACAATATGCAATATAACAATGTAAGCACTAGAACAAAAAGTCAATTAATCTTCTGAAATCTCAAGTCCGAAGTAAACTTTCCTACATACCCACTTTCTTATTTCATAAATTAAACACTTAATAATTCTATTTAGAATGAATTTTTCAGGTAGACAATTTATTATTCTATGGCAATAGAAGGACAATTGTTGTTTGCAAGATGTAAGTCTAGTGAATCGGTTATTGTAGGTATTGAAAACATTTGGACGTATTAGATATGGTGTATTACGAGTAGTGAATTTGTCTTTGTTTTTATTAATGTACAGAATTGCGTTAGTTACGTATGTTTGTATCAATGTTGGTAAATCAATTTTTTTAAATAGTAGTCTACTAGGGTACATTCTCGGTCTTCCCAGGGCTGCTCTGATAATATGTTTCTGTAGAACAAAAAGTTTATTGAAGTGAGTATCCTGAGCTGCCCCCCATGCCTCAATGCTATATTGAAATAAAGAGTGTGCACAAGCAAAATAAATGTTTCTAATAATACTTGGATGTTTAATTTTATTGATTTTGTAGAAAATATAAGTCAGATATATTAATTTTGAGCAAAGGTGAAGTATATGAGCATTCCATTTCAAGTTTTGATCTATAATTATACCTAAGTATTTAATTTTTTCAACTTTTTCTATAACTTTGCAAGAGCAGTCCACAGAGACTTCATTATGGTTATGCATTTTTAGCTGTAATCTATTGGGAGGTTGTCCGCTATTATTTGGTGAGAATGCAATGAATTTTGTTTTGTCTACATTCAAAGTGAGAATGTGAGTTTGTAACCAGTATTTAGACTACTGGTAGTGTTAACCAGTAGAAAGACTTTCCTCTATAGAAGGCGGAGGCAAGGCTGAGAATCGACTTCGGCGGTTGCTCCATTATAACGTGGATCTTACCAATAAAAGAAAATATGCTGTAATGAACTTTGAAATACTTTTACTTATTTGAAAGTAGGAGTCCGGTAACTTACCCTGGCTAAGCACAAGTCCTGGTAAGAATACTAGGAGGATATATGTTCGTAGACCCATTTTGCCTGTAAAATATAATTGAAGAATTAATGTAGTATTAATGGATAACAGATTCTATTCAGCATTACAAATTTGTCAAAGTTGCTTGGTTTTGCCCAAGCCTCACTTACTTATAGAGTATTATTTATATATAATACTTATAAAGTATTTGAGAAATTGATTGCATAGTCAAATTCACTTCGATATAAGATTTGCAACTTTGGTTTGAATTGGGAAGAACTTGACTATTTACAGATGGAATTAAATAGAGAACGCATTTATTCAAATGCTAATTAATATATAATTATTATTGAACGAAAATCCTAAATTAAATGCTGCAAATCACCCCGAAGACCTCTGCTACTGCAGACATTGACAACAGGGCTAACAGCTAGATGGAAATTCGATGAGAACTACTATCCAAAAATTAGTTGCCAGCCCGGGAATCGAACCCGGTACCTCCCAATTGCCAGTCAGGAATGCTTGCCCTTACACCAAACTGACAATCTCTGGATAGCAGCGCTCATTTTATACGAAGCCATAGCGGCCAACCAGTTACAGATGGAATTAAATAGAGAATGCATTTATTCAAATGCTAATTAATATATAATTATTATTGAACGAAAATCCTAAATAAATGCTGCAAATCACTGAATGGGTGATTTGCAGCATTTATTTAGGATTTTCGTTCAATAAAAATTTAACTTGACTATAACCATTTAGAAAAGATAGCATAATAAGATATCCCATGGTATAGGGCATTTATGTTGCAAATTTAACTGTTGAATCGAGCCGATAGTTCTGGCAGTTGTTTTTGGTGAAGCTATGTGACGCTGGTAGTCTCTCATACTGTGCCGTTCTTATACTCTCACCCCAACAAAACAGTAATAATAGACAGTTGTCGACAGTAATCGGCTTGAAACTTGGAACATAAGCTACCCATACCATATCTTCTTATGCTATCTTTTCTCTGTATGCTATAACTCACCGTAACTTACTTAAAATAACTAAAACTTAGCCTACACGTTTTCAGTTGGGACAGAGTGTAGTTTAAGCTCATATGTGGACGTGATGATGTCAGAATATTCTAGTGTTTAATTCGAGTTCTAGATCATATAAATCATATTACGAATTCGAAACTACAACTCTAAATATTAAAAGCTAATTTTCCAATTATTGACGAATGAAAATTGAAAAATAGATTGATATTTACACATTAAAATTGTTCAGAGATTGGCTCTATGAGTTTGAAAAGTGGTTTTCTTTACTTCAAACTTTTAATTGCCGGTTCGCACAAAAGCCGGTTGATTTTTAATCGTGATAAGTCCCACGAGAACCAATCAGAGAAGCCGTCTTATAAAATAGGCCTTCTCTGATTGGTTCTTGTGAAATTAATCACGGTCAAAATTTAACCGGCTTTTGTGCAAGTGAAGTAGTCCTTGGGTATAGGTATGTAAGCTAAGTTAATAGTACTACTTGTGGAATGGAGAGTTAATTAATTTTGGAGTATCTCTATTTATACCAGAGTATTTCTGAATTCTAATTACATATTTCAATCATGCTTATTGAAATACTTACCTCGAATCACCTATTTTTCCCAATAAAATTCTTCGAATGTTGAAAATACTGCCTCCCAATCTTAGTTTGAGAAGATGATTTAATTGGTAATTAAAACTTTAAAACTTAAAATTGGTAATTTAATAGAACTAGAAAAATTTAGTTTTGATTGGATTTATCAAACCAAAATACTGGATTCAATCTTAGTCTATAGGGAAAATTAAATCTTCTCAGAATTTTTATTTCAATTAAATTTTTCACATTAAAAATTGATTGGTTCAGTCTCATTTCTAGGGGAGATTCATGTACCCCATCTTAAAACCTCATTGATATGATTTATCGTGAGGTCCACGTTATAATGGCATTGGAGAGAGATACGAGAACAGGGTTGCCGATTCTCTGCCTTGCTACTGCCTTCTATAGAGGATAGCTGATACCAGTATATCTAATGTGATATTTATCTCTTTCCTGTATAGGGCTACTTGTAATATAAATATGAAGAAAATAAATAAAAATCTCAGTACCCTTTTTTTTAAACATGTTGTGATAAAATATTTTAAAAAAAAGGGTACTGAGATTTTTATTTATTTTCTTCATATTTATACTAATGTGATATTAACTGTTCATTCTTGTTTGAAAAAATTGTTTCCCATTTGCAAAAAAATAATTTTTTTTAAATGATTGGATAATGAATTTGCATAATTGGGATTGAATATTTTGTTGATTTATTATATTTTTACATTGTTGAAAACCGATCTGGCAAAGTTTCGAAGCTAGAAAAGGATAGCACTATCTGCTTTGTCGAATGATAGATAAGGATAGCAACACCAATGTTAATCAACTACTGCTATTATAACGTGGTGCTTTATTTTCCAGATCACGATTTAAACTCAATTCCCACACAACGGTGACAGTGATCAGTGAAAAATCACTGTAGCTTTATTCTTCAGATTACGATTTAAACTGGATTTCCACACAACAGTGAAAATATAATTTCCATTAGCTCTTATTGTAATATTCACACTCAGCCCGGCCGAGTTAGTATGAATACTACCATTATAACTTATTAGAATCATATTTTTCACTGTTTATAGTCACTTTTGACTATAGAAGAATCTTCAAGATTGAAGGAGACAGCTCAGCTGAGGAAATATCTCTGAATGAAAGCATAGAGTAAAGATAGAATAAGAAGATATCCTATGGTATAAGGCGTTTATGTTCCAATTTTCAATGTTGACTCAAGCCGATAGTCCTAGTAGTTGTTTTTGGTGAAGCTATGTGACGCTGGTAGTCTCTCATACTGTGCCGTTCACACACTCTCACTCTCTCTAATAATAGACAGTAGTCGACAGTAATCGGCTAACAAGAATCAGTTTGAAATTTGGAACATGAACGACCTATATCGCGGAATATCTTCTTATATGTTTTGATGTTTACATGAGTTTGTGAATTTGAGTGGAATTTAAAATATTTTTTTGCAGTTGTGAAGGAAGAGTTTTGTTTGGATTCGTATTTGGAAATTGATCAATCTGATAAATTCAAAATTGTAGTAGATACATTTTTTGGACTCAAAATTGTGTACGAATTATCATTTAAGTTATGTAAGTAGCATAACCTTTAGACTGTGTATTCCAAATTAAGGTTTGAAGCAGTTTTGGGCAAATGCCTGTTGTTTTTACCTGAATTGTATTTGCATATGAATAAATAAATAAATAAATATTCTATATTTTCTGTATGAATCTACCTATTCAATATGACCTAATCTACCTATTCTGTATGACCTATTCATCTACCCTGGCCTGCAATATAAAGGGCCCCATACACTAGGGAACTTGGTTCGGGGAACCAAGTTCGTGTAGGATTTGCCCACACACTGTAGTGGGGAGAGCGAACAACCGTTCGTTACTTCAGTGTCTTTAGGGTTTAGAGATCAGCGTTTCAAAGTTTGCAGCTGCTGTGGGAAGAAAATACATTGAATAATATATAGATAGAATATATCGCCCTGGCGGACGAACTGAAGTCTTAATCCAGATTGAAGACCAAGTTCGTCTCGAATTTGGTTCGCGGTTCGCCAATTTTCCACATACACTGGGGATCTTGGTTCGCAAGAACCAAGATCGCTGATCCAAGTTCCCTAGTATATGGAGCCCTTTAATCTTGATACTCAAGTCTTGATCTACGTGAAATAAGGTATCGCAACCCGAGTATTGAAAATTAGAAACCTGCTCAATGACACTACCATTCAGAACTATTTTAGATCTTCCCCTGGAAAGCCATGCCTTTTGGTTCAATGGGGGAGTGATATCTAATGAGGGAAAGAATTGGCTTATACACGTACGGGATAGGAAATTCACGAATGACGCATCATCACGTCTCAACTACAGAACTGATTAACTTGAAATTTTGCATATAGATTCTTAATTCACTTGGAATGGTTATAGGACTGTTTTAAATTCTCCAAAATTTCAGTATTGTATTTAATAGATTTCATATTTAATAGATTCCACATCAAATACAATCCAATTGGAAATCGCTCTTTCTATGTTCAAAAAAAAAATTCTGTTATCATAGGAAATAATATTAAATATACTTCATATCGAATACATTCAATGGAAATTGGAAATATCACTTGCAGGTTAAGGTCAAAACAATACTTCTCTTATCATATTATGTAATCCTATTATATTAAGCGAGCAATTTCTGTATTTATGTATCTGGTTATTTTTATATCTGTTATTTATGTTTTACGGATCTCGAAAACGGCTCCAACGATTTTTACGAGGTTTGGAACATAGTAGGTTTATGATATAAAGATTCGATTGCACTAGGTTTTATCCTTGGGAAAACTCGCTGAACGACATTTAAAGGATATCCTTGGCTGAAACAGCTGTGGATAGTGAAAAAGTGAGTGAGCGAGTGAGTATGTGAAAAATCAAAATATCGCATCCGCGAAATTCATAAGATGACGTATAGCCAGCTGTGAAATATAAACACGATCATTTTAGAGAATTGTGTTCTGTTTATCAGTAAATAAAAATAGCGAGCGAAACTCGGTGCCCCGATATCAATATTTAATATTTGAAAAATATCGTATCCAATATATTGGAATTTGGAACATGAAAGTCATATATCATGAGATATCTTCTTATGCTATATTTCTCTGACACTGTTCAGAAAACCTATAGTTGGGTGCACGTTATAATGGCAGTGTAGGAAGATAGGAGCAAAGGGTTGCCAGATCTCTCAGCCTTGCCACCCAAAAACCTGATACTGGTATATCTGAACAATTTAACAGTTCATTATTGTTGAAAATAGTTAATAATATTTTATTTGTCAAGAGAATATATATTCTTTAAAGATATGTGATAATAAAATTTCTTGATTGAGATTAAATATTTTGTCAATTAGTTGAATTTCTACATTGTTGATAAACGATGTGGCAACATCGCAATGCGTAAAAGAGATAGTGCCATCTGCTTTGTTAAACGATAGACAAAGATAGCAACACCATTGCCATTATAACGTGGACCTCACTATAGTTAGGTACCATAGCATAAGAGAATGTCCCATGGTATAATTAGTTTATGATTCAAATCTTTTCACCACACTGCACAGAAAGCAGCTGTTTTCCAGTCCCTACGTAGATCTGAAAGACATTGTTTGCAGACGACTCTCGTCTGACGTCAGAACATGGAACTAAGAAAGGTGATCAAAAAACAGCAATATATCTCATATAAATATATTGTTTATTTTTGTGTGTGGCGAAAAATAGCATTTGCACCACGGGCAAAAATGTTTTTCCGGCTCTCAATCTTTTCTAGTCCTTGGCCTACGGCCTCGGAATTGAAAACCGATTTCGAGCCGGAAAAATCTCATTTTCTGCTCTAGGTGCGAAATATACTATTTCGCTAAGGTAGAGGTCAAAATAATAACTCTTTTATCATACGTAATAGTATTTAATACATTTCATATTCAATAGATTTCACATCAGATGGACTTGGAATTGGCTGGCTCATTCGGATAGCCAACCGGCGGGTTCCATATTATCCAGAATCCATTCAATATAGTAGCGAACTCTGACAAAAACATTCGGATAGGTGTACTTTAAAGTGGTAGCAGTTTTGGAAAAACTGGTGATCCCCACCTGTGAATCAATCAATCATTCCCATTGATCGAATATTATGAATAAATATATAGTATAATTACATGAAAGTGGATAAAAAATCTGGTGTGGCTCACTCACACAACTTTCCTTGCCTTTTCCAAATTGATCACGTGACCCTAGTGTTTCCGCGCATCTCAAGTCTACTATTCAAAGATTTGAGCCAGCTGGTGACAGGGCAATAACCCTGGAGACACACGAGATCTGCTATCTCTTCATACTTTGTGAAAATAATTAATGACTTAGAATTTTGTGAAGTGAACAACTACACGACTCAACCTATTCCGGACTATGTGGAACCTTATCTGAATTTGGGAGAGGGATAGTACAAGGTTACCTTATTTTTTCTCTCTATCATTTTGATGATGCACTTATCTTATGAATCAATTGTTTGAATACGTGTTCAAAATTTGAAGCTGATTGATCAATTCTTTCTTAAGTTATTGTAGAACATACACACAACGGACAACGACTTTGGCCTTCAGTAAGTCAAACGTAAGAACTCGCTAACGCTCGTTCAACTATATATTATACTATATACAATACCTGGTAATGCCGTGGTGCACCCCCTTTATTTTCAGATTGTATCACCATTAGAGGGCCCCCCGAATCCCCTGTATAAGCGAATTTCTCAACCTCCCCACCAGCACAGATCTGAAACAATTTCAAGATTCTAATTCTTCAAGTTTTCAGTACATCAAGTTTTTGATTCGTATGGCCACCTCCATCGAATGAATACGAATGTGATGAGATATTATTTTTTCCTACAATTACGTTGAAAAGTGGCCATTGCTGCACTGATTACAGAACGCAAAGAATCACTTTTCCGCTCTAGTGCGGGAAAAATTTTTTCTGCACTCCAGATTTGCAACATGGCAACGCAAAATACTTAGTAGGTTATATGGAGCAACAGTGCAGCAAAATCAAAATGAAGTTGGTAACAGTGACTGCTGTGGCTGCTATAGTGAGCAGAGGTGCAACGAAGCACAACGAGCAAATTATTAAGATATTATAACCAAGGACAACGAGGATTTTAGGATTAAGGTTTACATTACATAAAGTAAGGATTACATTATTCAATGGTAACTGCAGGAAAAATTTAATGTGAAATACGTGCGCAAAGTTCCTCTGCTGCACTCAACAAACCATTCCGCCCTCGCCTACGGCTCGGGCGTAAACGTTTCTTTCGGTGCAGCAAACTGTTACTTTGCGCACTAGTTGCACAAATAACTATTCCTTCCGTTAAATACTATCATTCCTGATAGTTTGAGCGATTTTTATTGTTGACCATTTTTGCAAAAATTCATGGATTTCATAAAGAATGCAAATCTCTCAGATTTGGTTGATGTTTGGGCTATGGATAGAGGTTGACCTAACAAGTGTTGTGCTGTGATATGACACGTTTTGCTACAATACAGAGTGGGTTATTAATTATTATTAAACGAAAATCCAAATTAAGTGCTGTAAATCACCCCGAAGACTTCAGCTACTGCAAATATTGACAACAGGGTGAACAGCTAGATGGAAATTCGATGAGCGCTACTATACAGAAATTATTTGTCAGCCCGGGAATCGAACCCAGTACCTCCTATTGCCGGTCAGGAATGCTTACACTCACACCAAACTGAAAAATGCAACTTCCAATAATTTATTCCCATCTGTAGAGTGAGTTATTCAGCGAAACATAAGATCCATCCTTCAAACTCAGATCAGAAAATCACTCATCTTCAAACGCTTATAACTCAATTCAATTTATTTTTTCCTTCTGAATACAATTCAATGCAGTTACATAGAATCTTGAGCAATAAAGTTTATACAATTCAAGAATGATATAATATACTTACTAAAAACAAACAACAAAATATAGAACTATACTAAACAATAGAACTCTTGAGCTATCACAATTTTATTCTTGTATAAAATTCTAGTATCAGATAGGAAAGAGCTTACATAGGCAAGAAAGGCCTGTGCGTAAGCTCGAGTTATCGTAACAATATGTGTTATATCTATAATTATAAAGAGAGATCTCAATTTTTATTAGAGATCTAAACTACATTAAAATAATTTTCAATTATGAAACTATAATCCCCATGCATTAAGAAGGGATAAAAAAAGTGGAAAACTAAATTATAAATTACTTTAAATTTAGAAATAAAAGATGATGAAAACCAAGGAATAGCGAGGAAGGCTACAATTCAAATAACAAATTCAAGTCAGGAAAACAGATCAGACAAGCATGACAGAACTGAAAAAAAATCTCTCTGAAGGCACCCAAATTGAATCAAACACGCGCACCCCCAGTACCAATGAGTGAGACGGCATTATCCTCACTGATATCAAACAGCCAGTTCTTCAAGTGCCACTTGAACGCAGAGTTAGAAACTACATCCAACAATCTATTCTGGTTGGAACGGAGAAGGAAATTTCGGAATAAAATATGAGAAATGTAAAAGCAATTTGTCATTGAAAACGATCTTGTTTGTTGTATTGTTTTTATACCTACTGCTGATGCTTATCTTGTATTATATGAATGTTCTGTGGGAGTAAATATTGAATGGAACTCCAACTCAAGAATAGGAGTGAGTTTAGTTAATGTGATGACCTAATATTGTTCCTCTTGTAAAGTACTATCATTTATGAGAGTTTGAACGATTTTAATTTTTGACCATTTTTGCAAAGATCCATGATATTTTTTATCATGGATTTCATGAAAAATGCAAATCTCCCAGATTTGGATGATGGATAGAGGTTGACCTAACAAGTGTTGTGCTATAATAGGAGACTTTTCGCTACAATACAGGGTGAGTTATTCACTCAAACATAAAATCCTCCCTCCATTCTTAGATCAGAAAAAATCACTCGTCTTCAAATGCTTATAACTCAAAAATAGGAGTGAATTTAGCCAATGTGATAACATATTATTTTAACTCCCGTTAAGTACTATCATAGAGAAACAATAGCGTAAGTAGATATCCCATGGTATAGGGCGTTTATGTCGCAACTTTTACTGTTATCCCAAGCCGATAGTCCACGTAGTTCTATCCTGTGCAGCTGTGTGACGCTGGTAGTCTCTCAAATTGTGTCGTTCATACACTCTCACCCCAACAAATCAGTAAAAATTGACAATAATCGACAGTAATCGGCTTGAGATAACAGTAAAAGTTGCGACATAAATTCCCTATACCATGGGATATCTACTTACGCTATTGTTTTCTCTATGGTACTATCATACCTGAGAGTTTGAACGATTTTAATTTTTGCAAAAATCCATGATGTATTAAGTGAATACCATTGAAAGGCTCTGAATGGACTCCGAATCAGTATCAAAAGCGAAGTAGGCAAAGGAAAATATAAAATATGGATCGACAATGTTCCCAAAGAGATGGAATGCACCGGTTCGCAAGAGGTTTACTGGGGGATTCCATTACGTCAAGTTTTCAGTTTGTCAAGTTTTTAGTTAGATTCTTGCGGAGCACGGGTTACCTGCTAGTAGCCTATAGTCAAAAATAGCCTAAAATGATATTATAATCCTATTATATGAGGCGAGCAATTCCTGTATTTATATATCTGGTTATTTATGTTTTACGGATCTCGAAAACGGCTCGAACGATTTTTACGAAGTTTGGAACATAGTAGGTTTATGATATAAAGATTCGATTGCACTAGGTCTCATTCTTTGGAAAACTCGCTGAACGACATGAAAAGGATAATTCATCCTTGGAAAACAGATGATAATTTCGTCGTCTCTCGATAACAGAAGATGCGTGTGCATCTGTGTGGGAGAGAGACAGAATTATGTCCAGCTGTGTAATCATAATCAATCAGCGAGAAATTTTATCTAGCTGGACAATTTAATCAATATAATCTGATTTGACTCCTAATCTAGAGAATATCTTTAATTTTCAAAGTTGATCATTATTTGACAATTTCAAGTGATTAGTGAGTGTTATTTTGTTATAAAATTTGGTTTGTATATAATCTGAATTATATATTTTTTGTTTTTGAATGTTTGAACAGAAAATTGAACCTGAATTCAAGTGTATGGAACATAACCTACTTTCTGAACTATTATTATAGTGTATAATCAAAATCGGGAAAGAAGCAGTTTAGGGCTGTGCCTGTTGGTCCTTCCCCAATCATTTTAAAGAATTGTGTTCGGTTTATCAAAAGTCAATAAATAAATAACGTGCGAAGCTTGGCGCCCCGATATTGTTAATGAAATGATATTGCCTCACTCTTTATATAGTAACATAGTGATCTGCAAATTAAGGGCCGTTTTATGAGCTCGGGATTCAGCTACGTTCTAGACTTTAAACAGCTGGAGTCAGAAAATTGGCTTTCCGAAACAGGGCGTAGTCATAGTTTTTATGATAATCTTTATTTTATTTATTTATTTATTTATTATTTATTTATTTATTTATTAGATAGAGCGAACAATACAATAGTCGGAAAAGAAAAAAACAGGCTATTGCCCAAACCTTCTTCATTTCCTGATTTTGTCACAAATCGTCCAAATATTATGTAGGTTATGTTCACTTCAATTTCAACACCAAATCTTCAATCTGAAACTATGAATCAGAATAAAACAAATAATTTCAAATTTAGATAGATTGATAATGAAACTTCCGTTAAAAACAAAAACCAAACTTCAATATTCACAAAATATAGAATAAAATCACTTAAATTTTGAGCTCGAAAATATCACTTTCACCATAGCTACAACAGCTGTTGTATTTTCTCATTTCTATGATTGGAAACGTTTTCCTTGACGAAATGAAACATTCTTAAATAATTCAAAATAGCTAAAACTTTACACTATTCTCTTTTGTGCTCAATTTTATAGTTTTTCAAAATTCAATTTAAATGTTAATTATGACTACGCCCCGTTTCGGAAAGCCAGTTTTGTGACTCCAGCTGTTTAAAGTCTAGAAATTCGACTGAGTCATTGTCAATATTGTAGAACTGTTCCATAATTGAATAAAAACACAAATATATGTTGCCAAATTCTACACTGTCAATAGTGTAGAATTTGACAACATATTTGTGTTTTTATACACTGTTGACAGTGTAGAATTTGGCAACATATTTGTGTTTTTATACACTGTTGACAGTGTAGAATTTGGCAACATATTTGTGTTTTTATTCAATTAAAGTCCAGAACTCAGCTGAAACCGGCAGTTAGTTGCAAAAACTGGCGAAGAATACATTATTATTACAGATACATTTGAATACATTTTGATTACCTGTGAGTTGAGTACAGATCTATTTATCGATTCAACAAGCTCTTGACAGCAATCTGCAATATAGTCTATGCACTGTTCATCGTCTACTATTGGAAAATTGGGCAGATAGCGGAGGTCATTATCTATTACAGGATTGTTTCTTTCCAACGAATTATTCGAAAATACGTCCTCTGCAAATACATCATAAAAATATCATAAATACATAATAAAAATATCATAAATACATCATAAAAATATCATAAATACATCATATCTTCATTATCTACGATTGGAGAAATGGGTGGATAGCGTAGATAATAAGTCATCACTGGAATGTTCCTCTCCAACCCATTCTAAAATTCTTCCTCTGCAAATACATCATAAAAATATCATAAATACATCATATCTTCACCATCTAAGATTGTAGAATTGGGTAGATAGCGTAGATAATAAGTCATCACTTATGGTTGATCAGCTGATAGTTGCAGTGATAGTAGTTTTAATTTTTCTTCTCAAAATTTTCAAGTTTATTTCAATATTATTGAAACTTTCGGATTGTTTTGTGTTATTTCCGGCTCTTATCAACCCTTCGAAATTCAAAATTCATCAGTCATATCTCGAATACGTATTCTCTGAGTGTTAATCTTTGGTGAAAACAGAAATTTTAAACTTAACCTCACTTTGGACTATTTATGTGCCAAAATCAAGGAATTGAAGAAGTTTTGGGCAATTGCCTGTTTCTCTTTCCAAATATCGTGTTTGTGACTGTTCTAATAAATAAATAAATAAATCACTGTAATGTTCCTTTCCAACCCATTCTAAAATTCTTCCTCTGCAAATACATCATCGAATACAATAAATAATGAATAAATGGATCATATCTCCATCATCTACGGTTGAAAATTTAGGTAAATAGCGTAGATATCTTCATAACTGTAATGCTCCTTTTCAACTGAATCGAAAATTCATCCTCTGCTAAATTATTTTTCCTATCGACCTTAATTTTCGAGATCTGTAGATTTCTCGATATTTTTCAAAAACGTGGATAGCTAGGGAACTATTGATCTGATTCCTAGTTGGAGAATATCGTTGAAAAGAGGAAGGAATTCCAATTAAGATCCTTTGATCCTTTGACGATTTTGATCGTACGAGTGCTCAAAGTTGAAGAAAATAAATTCGATGAATTTCAATAGTTTGAACGCTCATAAAACGTTCAAAAACCTCAAACAAAGAAACTATCCAGATGAATATTATAGGAAATATTTTCCTCTTTCCAACCATACCCTTCAAATTAGATTTCGACTTATGTTTTCTAGGAGTTCTCGTTTTTAAAAAATATCGAAAAATCTATCGATCTCGTAAACTGAGGTCGATATGAGAAAATATTACTTTAACTTTCTTGTTACAAATTCCATCTAGAATCTAAAGTCTTCACCTGTTCCATCTGTATAATCATCATTATAGATTATTGTATAATAATAATTTTTACTTTCCTTGCCCTATTACCATAGGTAAGGAAAGTATTGCTTTCCTAAAAAAATTAAGGTAGCCCAATTTCTAAATTTCTATACGTTTCAAGGTCCCTTGATTCCAAAAAAGTGGTTTTTGGGTATTGGTCTGTATGTGTGTGTGTGTGTGTGTGTGTGTGTGTGTGTGTGTGTGTGTGTGTGTGTGTGTGTGTGTGTGTGTGTGTGTGTGTGTGTGTATGAGTGTATGTGCGTCTGTGTACACGATATCTCATCTCCCAATTAACGGAATGACTCGAAATTTGGAACTTAAGGTCCTTACGATATAAGTATCCTACACGAACAATTTCGATCTGATGCAATTCAAAATGGCGGCTAAAATGGCGAAAATGTTGTCAAAAACGGGGTTTTTTGCGATTTTCTTAAAAACGGCTCCAACGATTTCGATCAAATTCATACCTAAAATAGTCATTGATAAGCTATATCAACTGCCACAAGTCCCATATCTGTAAAAATTTCAGGAGCTCCACCCCATCTATGCAAAGTTTGAATTTAGATTCCCAATTATCAGGCTTCAGAAACAATTTAAACAAAAAACTCCAAATGGAACAGATTGAGCATGAAAATCTCTACAATTAATGTTCAGTAACATTTTCACTTAAAATTTAAAATAAGCTAGAAATTCGAGAAAATGTTATTATTTCAATTGCAAACTGTTAGCAACATTACTGTTGATTCTATTTAATCATTCACTATGAAGAGATAGCAGACCTCGTGTGTCTCCAGTGTTATAGTCCTGTCACCAGCTGGATTAGATCTTTGAATAGTAGACTTAAGATGCGCGGGAACACTAGCGTCAGGTGATAAATTTTCATTGAAAGTTGTGTGAGTGCGCCACACCAGATTTTTTTCTATATTAATTTATTCCACAGAGAATCAGATAGCAAGTATTGTGTTGTGCTGGTTGCCTATACTACACAAAGCAGGCGCTAAACGTTCAAGGGAGAAAAGTGATATGAAGAAGAAAAATAACGGTGAAGAAGAAAAAGAAGATCAAGTGGGAGAAGGAGAGGAAGAAGAAGAAAAATGATGTGATGTGGAGTTGATAACAGAATGTGTTCTATAGGAGGATAAGAAGGCTTTTAAAGGAAAGGGTGAGTGTTGAAATATAATAATTTACTCACTGAAATCGTAAACTCCGAACCCAGCAACCGAGGCCATAACTCCAGTATAATCCTCTTCCAGCAGTCTTCCATGCTCCAGACAAATTGGACCAACAGTGTCTGTTACATAAAACAAATTTTATAAATTTAAAATAATTTAAGGTAAGAATGTAATAGTTAAAACAAATAAATGTTTCATCATAAAATATATTCTGGGCTGTTTATGCGAAACGCGGAAAATATTTTCATGAAATTTGACAGGTATGCTGTTTTTTGAATTGCGCGTCGATGTAGAATTATACTAGTAGTTCTGTGAACAGTAGACCTCACGCAGTATTCTCATCCACAAGTACCTGATTAAAACTATAGACCTTATGGAAATACAGCAATAGACTGGCTTCTCCACACATATGTGTAATCACTTGTCAGCTGATTTATGATGAATAATTCTATAGTCTGATTTTCACTCCAATATTGGCGTATGAAGGTGGCTCCTTTTTCCTTTTATATTATACTTGAAAACTTGAAATGCAAAATTTCCAAAAACCTTGTATATACGTCGACGCGCAATTAAAAAAGGAACATACCTGTCAAATTTTCATGAAAATCTATTACCGCGTTTCGCCGTAAATGCGCAACATATAAACATTTAAACATTAAGAGAAATGCCAAACCAATTCGAATTGAATCTTAGACCTCACTTCGCTCGGTTAATGATGTATCACACAATGTGTGTTTATATTCAAAATATTTTAGTTACAGCCCCTCACTTCCTTGAGAACTAAAACTTCAATCAGCCGCCATTTTGGATACAAGTATCATAGACAATTTTTATTGGTGTCATATTTCATGTTCCAAAAAGGTCTTAAAAATGATGTACCATACAATGGGTGTTTACATTTAAAATACTCGAGTTACAACCCCTAAGTCATCCCCTTATGAGGGGTTGAAATTCAGTTGTACGTCAAAAGGTAGAGTAATTGACCAATAACTTATCCTGAAAGTTACAGTATTATATCTACAACAGTCTCCAACTTATTGGCCCATATGAATAAAACCAGAGCAAATGCTCATGAGCAAGAGCATGGAGCATAAGGTTTTGCTCATGAGCAAAAGGTAGAAGCAAAAGCATTTGCTCATCTTTTTATGAATAAGCTGTAACTTATACTCTTACCTTATACTCCTGAACTCTGGAGCAAATGCTCACGTATTTTAAAGATTTTTCATCAGCTGATTCGCTTTTGTAGCCTTACTTTGTTTTTATAGCTCACGGAAGCGCTAAATATGCAAGTAGGGTGCACCGCTTGTTTTTGCGTTGTCTGTTCTATTTTCTATTTATGAATAGAGTTTCAGGTTAGTTGAGTTCTGAATTTTGAAATAATAGCGTGAAAAAATGTCATCTCTATAATAATCTTCAGCATATTCTTATAATATCAATAGCCTTCTTATAATTGTCTACACTCTCATCTTCTTAAATGCCTATTTCCTATTTTGTGATAGCTATCTTTATAACAGGTATCTTTTGTATTTATTCTTTTGTAGGAATAATGATGATATATATCATGGTTGAATCTGAAAAGAGTTTTATAGTTCTCAACTATTGGTTGTGATCGTATCTGGTATAGTTTCCTCTTCCTCATACGAATTAGTTGAGCCATTTTACTATGAACAAAAGGTGATAAGCTGCTCTAGACTAGACTCACCTTTTTGAATCATTTGCTTCAGAAGTTGAGCAAATGCTCTAGTCTATTCATACAATTTTGAGTATAAGCTTTCACTTTTGAGCAATGCTCAAACTATTTTTTTGATGAGCATGAGCAAAAGGTTTTGCTCACGTTTATTCATAGAAAATGATGTTAATGCTCCATATTTTAGAAGTATAAGCAAATGCTCAACTTTATTCATATGGGCCAATGAAGGGTTCCCTTACATGTGACTCACTCTGTATAGATATAGCTGAATACTTACCAGAGAATTCGATAGTTCCTTTGACTCTGATTATAGCTATGTCATTCCAAAAAAATATGTGGTTCTGTACTCAGGATGTCTTATTACATATTCGCCATGGTAAACTTTTTTCTTCTTGTTCGGTTCTGTAATGGGTCCGATTTCAGGTATTGTGAATTCAATACTGCAAACCAAAATAAATATTCAATTATTATATAAAAAATCTGGTGTGGCGCACTCACACAACTTTCCTTGCCGTTATGAAAATTGATCACTGACGCTAGTGTTCCCGCGCATCTCAAGTAGTCTACTATTCAAATATCTAATCCAGCTGGTGACAGGACTATAATACTGGAGACACACATGAGGTCTGCTATCTCTTCATAGTGAATGATTTAATAGAATCAACAATAATTTGCAATTGAAGAATCACATTTTCTCGAATTTAAAGCTTATTTTCAATTTTAGGTGAAAATGTTACTGAACATTAATTGTAGAGATTTTCATGCTCAATCTACTCCACTTGATTCTCATTGTTTCAATTGTATCTGAAGCCTGATAATTGGGAATCTATCTGCATTGATGGGGCGGAGCTCCTGAAATATTTACAGATATGAGACTTGTGGCAGTTGATAGAGCTTATCAATTACTATTTCAGGTAATAATTTGATGAAAATTGTTGGAGCCGTTTTCGTGAAAATTGCGAAAAACCCTGTTTTCGACAACATTTTTGCCATTTTAGCCGCCATCTTGAGTTGCATTTGATTGAAATTGTTAGTGTCGGATACTTATATCGTAAGGACCTTAAGTTCCAAATTTCGAGTCATTCCGTTAATTGGGAGATGAGATATCGTGTACACAGACACACATACACACACACACACACACACACACACACACACACAACACACACACACACACACACACACACACACACACACGCACATACAGACCAATACCCAAAAACCACTTTTTTGGATTCAGGGGAACTTGAAACGTATAGAAATTTAGAATTTGGGGTACCTCAATTTTTTTCGGAAAGCAATACTTTTCTTACCTATGGTAATAGGGCAAGGAAAGTAAAAAACTTTGATTACCTTTTTGGTTAGGGCTATTCTTGAGGCCGGTTTCCGAACTCGGGATTCAGCCAAGTTCTAGACTTTAAACAGCTGGAGACAAAAAATTGGCTTTCCGAAACGGGGCGTAGTCGTAGGAGGAGGAGAAGAAGAAGAAGAAGAAGAAGAAGAAGAAGAAGAAGAAGAAGAAGAAGAAGAAGAAAGAAGAAGAAGAAGAAGAGAAGAAGAAGAAGAAGTAGAAGTGGAAGAACAAGAAGGAGTAGAGGGAGCAGAAGAAAAAGATGCTTCAAACATGAAATTTTTAAATTTTCAAATGGACATATCTCCTGAACGGTGAGAAATTTTGCAAATCTGATTCCAGATTCGTGTTTCTCGCATAAAAGACCATAGGATCACGAGGTTTTCGTGAACCAAACGTGGACTAAACGCCCCGTTTCGGAAAGCCAATTTTCTGACTCCAGCTGTTTGAAGTCTAGAACTTAATCAAATTCTGAGCTCGGAAACCGGCCCTGAATCAAATGAGAATCATCATTCTGAGGTTTATATAATTACTAGCTGTCAGGCTCGCTTCGCTCGCCATATCCGTCTACCCAGGGGGCTCCGCCCCCTGGACCCCCGACTGGATCGTCCTAACATATGATAAAAATGCTCAAATGAAAAATGCAGGCGAGCGAAGCGAGCCTGCTGATCTCATTCTTGGACGATCCAGTCGGGGGTCCAGGGGGCGGAGCCCCCTGGGTAGACGGATATGGCGAGCGAAGCAAGCCTGACGGCTAGTAATATAATATTCCCAGGAGTATCTCTGATTAAAGTAGCAGTGCCCAATCAATTTTTCCGCGATAAGTGCATTTCAATCTTCAACTTGGTGCCAACCTAACAAAGTCAACTCAACCTAATGCCAAACTGACAAAATTATTAATTTAGTTACCAGTTAACAACTGTTTCGAAGAGGTACTCTCTTTAGATTATAGTTCTATATTAACATATGGTATGGACATTTTTCAATTATTAAATTAAGAGAATAAGAAGAACATACATGCCAAAAGACGAACTTTAAATCCTTAGAGTTAAAATATTGCCAAAAGATTTCTTAGTGCGCCTCTAAAGGGCCAACTGAACATACCTACCAAATTTGAACGTTTTTGGACCGGTAGATTTTTAGTTCTGCGAGTGAGTCAGTCAGTCTTCTTCTTTTTTATGTGCCGTCTCCTTTAAGAAGGTTGGCTAACAACATGGCAATTTTGATTTTTGAGGCAACCGCCCTGAAAAGATCAATGGAACTACTGTTGTACCACTGTCTCAAGTTATTTAACCAGGAGATCCGTCTTCTTCCTATACTTCTTTTGCATTGTATCTCTCCTCTCATTACATGACCCAGGTATTGCAGTTTCCTGATTTTGATGGTGATCATGATTTCTCTGTCCTTTCCCATTCTTCTTAATACTTCCTTCATGGTTGTTCTGCTAGTCCAGCTTATTCTGAGAATTCTTCTATAAGCCCACATCTCAAATGCTTCTAGCCGGTCGGTGTCGTTCTTTTTAAGAGTCCAGGCTTCCATTCCATATAATAGAACTGGAAATACGTAGCATTCTTAATTTGAGATGCAGGCTAAGATCAGTACTACTCAGTTCGCTCCTCATTTTATTAAAAGTAGCTCTAGCCTGTCCAATTCTTGATTTTATTTCTTCGGAGTAGTCATTGTTGTCAGTGACAATTGTTCCCAAGTATTTATATTTGCAGACCTTCTCCACTAGCTCGCCTCCAATCCATAGTGTTTCTGGTTATTGTCGGTGTTTCGTTATTGTCATAAATTTGGTCTTTTTGGTGTTCAGTGTTAGCCCTCTCTCCTCGCTGGTGTTTACTACTTGATCCAGTAGACCTTGTAGTTCTTCTACTGACTTACAGTCAGTCAGTGAGTGAGTGCAATTTCGCTTTTATATATATATAGATATATATTATATATAGGTTTATATTATAGATTGTTGACATTTATATGAGGTTGTTATAAATTTTGAAAATACTCACTTATGTAGTTCATAGGGCGGATCGACCACGAAGCAGTGAGCAACTGACAAAATGTACTTGGCATTTAATATTGTTCCAGTACAAGTAATTGGGGATGAGATCGAATGTGATTCATTTAATTTTTCTGAAACCAATTTAATTCATACAATTAGTTATTCATTCATACAATAAGTGAATCATCAAAATGATAGGGAGAGAACAAAATAAGATAACCCTGTGCTATTTCTCTCCCACATTTAAGCTGCCTCTACACCAAAGTTGATAACTTAATCCTTATAGATACTATTAGATTGAACATAACTTATCATACACATGATGAACATATGTGTGTTTGTCAAGTTCCGTTCAATCTAATAGAATCTATAAGGGTTAAGTTATTAACATTTTGTTAATAACTTTGGTGTAAACCCGGCTTATATAGGGTTACACAGAGTCTGAAATAGGTTGAGTCTTTCAGTTATTTGCTTCACAAAATTTCCAGTTCTTAAATTAATATGATTGAATAAAATTGATAAGTTCCAATAAATATTTAAGGGCCGTTTGCACACTATATTCATTCATTTTTATTCATTTATACAATAAGTATATTATCAAAATGATAGGGAGAGGAAAAATAAACTATAGTGAGGTCCACGTTATAATGGCAGTGGAGAAAGGTAGGAGAAAGCGTAGCCGATCCTCTGTCTTGTCAATGCCTTCTATATACGGTAGCTGATACAGATTTATTCATGTAATATTAACGGTTCATTCTCGTTAAAAATAATCAATTATATTTTATTGAGAAAGAAATAAAATTTTTCAATAATTTCATAATGAATTCTATATACGGTAGCTGATACAGGTTTATTCATGTAATATTAACGGTTCAGTCTCGTTTAAAATAATAAATTATACTTTATTGTGAAAGAAATTATATTTTTCAATAATTTCATAATGCATTTTTATAATTGGGATGAAACATTTTTTCAATTAATTATCAATTCTACATTGTCAAAAGACGATCTGGCAACAGAGCAAAGCGAGAAAGAGATAGCGCTATCCACTTTGTTGAACGCTAGACAAGGATATCAATACCATTGCTAATCAAACACTACTGCCATTATAACGAGGCCCTCACTATAACCTTGTGCTATTCCTCTCCCAAATTTAGATAACGTAGCAGATAGTCCGATAGTTCGGATGGACACGTTAAGCCGTTGGTCCCAGTTGCCTAAAAAGCAGTCGTTAGGTCATGTCAGAGGCCCTGAAATTGATCAGTTGCGACCTGAAAACTCTGACACCAGACCTGAGTCAGCCAGGTCACACGATATTATTATTATTATCAGTCTTGCAGTTCTTCAATTTACAAAATTTCCATTAAGAATAGATTACGAAACTACATCAAGTTAATCTGAGAGTAATTCACTTTCAATATAATTTTTATATATGTTGAAAAAGGGCAAAGGAGTGAGTCAATTTTGTTGTCCAACGAACTTGACCTGTAAACAGGTTGGAAGAATATGTGTTCAAAAATTTTACGCTGATCAAGTCTTTCTGAAGTTATTGTAGAACATACACATACAAACAGACGGACAATGACTATGGCCTTGAGTGAGTCAAAAGTGAGAACTCGCTGACGCTCGTTCAATCATAACTATCATACAATGAGAAGGTGTAGCCAGCTCTCACCGATGGCTCAGAGCAGGGGTCTCCAACCTTTTTTATCTAAGGGCCACATTGTTAATTCTTGGGAGGCTTAGAGGGCCAATAACAAGGATGTACGTGGAATTTGACTTGTGGGGACACACACGACGGGGGATTTGGGGGGTGTGAAATTATTATATTTCCATTAAAATAAAATGAGGAGTTTTAAGTAGGTTTAATTAAAACACAGGAAGAAACAATCCAATTCATTTCATTTCAATACAAAGTCCAATTTATTGAGTGTAAAAAGGTCATAAGAAAACTTGACAATGCATGAATTTAGCAAGTTAAACAAAATGCTAATGAATTTTTTATAGTAATAAGACAACTTGACAATAAACGAGCTCACAGAAAGTTACCAAACTGGAAGAGAATATTTATTTTTAGTGAGAAGATCGCATTTCTTTTCCACTTGAAATGTCCGCCCATTTAGGATCAAACTGTGTGGTTCCGATCATTAAAATTGTTTTCAAATGTTCATCTGACAAGGAAGATTTATGTATTTGGATTCAACAAACTTCATTTTTTGAAAATGTCTGTTCACACTTGTAGGTAGATCCAGAAAGAGAAAACATAGCTTGAGCATGGTTTTTTTAATGTTTTTAGAGTCTTTTTCTGGGAGAGACATGTACATTTAAACATTTAAACATTTAAACATTAAGAGAAATTCCAACCCGTCGACTTGAATCTTAGAACTCACTTCGCTCGGTCAATAAATAGCTGAATAGATTATGAATAAATTGATAATGATAACTCACCTATCAAATTAGCTGTTATTAAAACCATCCAAGGAAATTGACCTGCGGTAGCTTTTGCTCCATGATGAATTTGTCGTTGTGCTGCCTTCGGTATTCCACATCTTTCCTCATTTATTAAATTGAAATTTTTGTGCTGGTCTATTCCTGTAAAAATTTGTAGAAAAATCCACTCTCTCCGTTAAATGAACAAGATTGACTTTCATTAGTATATTCCATGAGAAACAAACTGAGAAGCTTCCATTTCAAGGCTTCATTTGATTCTAATCAAAGTTTAACAGGCTTTTGTGCAACCAGGCCTTAGATTCACTCAAAATTGAACGCATTCATTGAATTCAAATAATTTAGAATTATTTTTCATTCTAAGCAAATCGTTCTTATTAAATACATAGTAAATACATCTGTCATATTTTGTATAGAAACGTTCCCAATCATTTAAAACAGTCTGAAAATTACAGTATTAACACCTACAAGCAACATTTGAGTAGATGGTTACTAGAAATTGGCAGGGATGCTGCAGAACAACTGAATCAATCCGCCTTCTTATTCAGAACTTGATCTCATAGTGAATTTGCTATTTATTAATGAGTAGTATAGCCTTTAAGCTACTATTTATATATTTGTCTGTATATACTAGTAACCAGTATGGAATTTCATTATGTGCAATTTATATTCTTGATTTGCTGATGAATGTTAGTAGATTCAATTACAATAGTTTTTTCGCCACACCGCACAGAAAGCAGCTGTTTTCCAGTCCCTACGTAGATCTGAAAGACATTGTTTGCAGACGACTCTCGTCTGACGTCAGAACAGGTTTCTTTTCGGCCTAGGCCGGAAAGAGTACCCTTACCAGCCGCTAACATGGAACTAAGAAAGGTGATCAAAAAACAGCTGATCAAAAAACTTTTCATTATTCAATAATTAAAACATTTATAATAATATTATCTTATTGTCATTTGAAAGAATAGAAAGGTATGAACTCAACCTCCCACATAATTGAACATCATCTTTTAGGTTATTTAGACAAATCAGAATAAAAAATAAAAATACTTGGACAATTTCCTGATATTCAGATTACCTCAGATTTGCTAGAGCTATCACCTTCTACTTCTGCTTTCGAAGTGCTTAGTAAACAACTATTCTCATATATATATATATATATATATATATATATATATATATATATATATATATATATATATATATATATATATATTGTTTATTTTTGTGTGTGGCGAAAATAGCGTTCGCACCATGAGCAAAAACTTTTTTTTCTGGCTCTCAATCTTTTCTAGTCCTCGGCCTACGGCCTCGGACTTGAAAACCGATTTCGAGCCGGAAAAATCTCATTTTCTGTTCTAGGTGCGAAATATACTATAATTATAATATGTACAAACCATGAGAACATAATCTCAATCAACTTGAAAGAACTGACTCTCCACTCACAGACTCAAGTCTTTGTGGACAGAATTCACTCTTAAATGTGTAAATGAATTTTATACATTTGTATTGTTTTGTGAATAAAAAGCTATTTGATTAATATTGGCTGCAAGCAGCCAGGTGATGAATGGGATGTTAGTATAGAGAAAAATCTCATGGATCTTGTAAAGGACACAGGTATTGGTTTGCCCAACATTTGGTTTCCGAGCTCAGGTTTTAGTAAGTTCTAGACTTAAAACAACTGGAGTCAGAAAATTGGCTTTCCGAAACGGGTCGTAGTCTTAGGTTAGGTTAGGTTAGGTTTAAATAAATCTTTATTTTCTCATTATTGGAAACGTTCTTCCTTGACGAATTCAAACATTCCTGAACCATTCAAAATAGCTGAAACTTTACACGATGTTCTCTTTTGTGTTCAATTTTCTAGTTTCTCAAAATTTAATTTAAACGTGGACTACGTCTACGGAAAGCCAATTTTCTGACACCAGCTGTTCAAAGTCTAGAACTTAGCTAAATCCCGAGCTCGGAAACCGGCAGCGGTTGACGTGTGAGGCTCTTTGAACCTTTTGGAACCTTCAATCGGTCCTATCAAACATCTAACTGTAACGATAGTACATCTACAATCGTTCTTATATAAATCAATGATTCTTATATGATATATATGTGTTCAATCAATGAGGCAATTTGAGATGAGATTTTCATGTCTGTAATCAGTCATTTTATTGAAAAACTGTCCGATATTTATTTTGCATAGATAATTTATATTTAGAATAAATGGAAATAATAAAATAGCTAAAAAATCAATTAACTTACCCTGGCTGACCACAAACCCTGGTAGAAATACCAGAACAATATATGTTTGCAAACCCATTTTCCCTTCTGGTATAGAAATGAACTTTATGCAAATACTCCAAGTGCTTCCATCCCAATTCAAGATTACTTTAATTATCTTAAGAATTTAAATGAAACTCAAAATGCAAATTGAAAGCGAATTCTCAATTGGCGTATACAAGTGGAAAAAATAATTTAAAATGTTTGAAATGGAATAAGAGAGATTACATTTTGTTCTTAGCATTCAATTTTGATTCCCGTGTGATAATTTTTGAAACTTTCACATTACTAAAATGATTGAAAGTACAGCTTTATGATTTCAATAACTAGTTTTCATCACTTCAAGTCTTTAATTATTCTTTGTGAAGTAAAAAGTTATCAATTTTTAAGTACCGTAGGCTACATCTCTATACCAGAATAACCCTGGATTTCAATAGATCTTTTCCAATCATGCATATAAAACTGTTTCATCTCGATCAGCAGCTATTCTCATTATATTCCCTGAATCAAAATCCAATTTTTACTTTCCTTGTCCTATTACCATAGGTAAGGAAAGTATTGCTTTCCGAAAAAAATTAAGGTACCCCAATTTCTAAATTTCTATACGTTTCAAGGTCCCCTGAGTCCAAACTGGTTTTTGGGTATTGGTATGTATGTGTGTGTGTGTGTGTGTGTGTGTGTGTGTGTGTGTGTGTGTGTGAGTGTGTATGAGTGTATGTGCGCCTGTGTACACGATATCTCATCTCCCAATTAACGGAATGACTTGAAATTTGGAACTTAAGGTCCTTTCACTATAAGGATCCGACACGAACAATTTCGATCAAATGCAATTCAAGATGGCGGCTAAAATGGCGAAAATGTTGTCAAAAACAGGGGTTTTCGTGATTTTCTCGGAAACGGCTCCAATGATTTCGATCAAATTCATACCTAAAAAAGTCATCGATACGCTCCATCAACTGCCACAAGTCCCATATCTGTAAAAATTCCAGGAGCTCCGCCCCATCAATGCAGATAGATTCCTAATTATCAGGCTTCAGATACAATTGAAACAAAGAAAATCAAGTGGAGTAGATTGAGCATGAAAATCTCTACAATTAATGTTTAGTAACATTTTCACCTAAAATTGAAAATAAGCTTCAAATTCGAGAATATGTGATTATTCAATTGCAAATTATTGTTGATTCTATTAAATCATTCACTATGAAGAGATAGCAGACCTCATGTGTGTCTCCAGCGTTATTGCCCTGTCACCAGCTGGCTCAAATATTTGAATAGTAGACTTGAGATGCGCGGGAACACATTGGTCAGGTGACCAATTTTCATAACGGCAAGGAAAGTTGTGTGAGTGCGCCACACCAGATTTTTCAATCTTAGAAAGATCATAAACTTCTCAGAAATTGTGGTTATCATTAAATTTTTCCACTTAGAAATTGATTGATTGTTCAAATCGTAGTTTATTGAGAAAATGACGTATTTCACCTCAGTGTAACATTGATATGAAATAGGCCCGGTCGCACAAAAGCCGATTAAATTTTAACCGTGGTTAATGCCACGAGAATCAATCAGAGAAGCCCTTTTTCTCTGATTGGTCCTTGTGGAATTAATTATCACGATTAAAATTTAACCGGCTTTCATGCAACCGGCATAAAGATTTCCATTTTAATTGAGAGGAGACTTTATAATAGGGTATATAGGTGCTTCAAAGCCCAAGGCTTTAATTGATTTAGAGTATTTATTATAACTGTATTTATTCACGATACAAATGGCACTGATGTATAATATTGGTGGAAGAAATGGAAATGTTTTCAAGTTACAATAAACAGGAAAAATAGAATCCAATTGCAAGAAATTGATCATGTTGTTGGAATATTTATTCATAGCATAACAATTAATATTGGAATCATCATCATTTACAACATTTATAATATAAAAATTATCAAGCCTAAAGTAAAACTATGATATATGTATATATTTAAATACAATAATTGTATCTTTTTATAAAAACACTTCACTTTCATGGGATACTTTTGAATAAATTAATAAAAGCAATATAAATAATCTTGTAGTACCCTTTAAAGAGTATCTTTTTGTCTTTTATCTTTTTGTATCAATGTATCCCAATATGGTACTTGTTGTTTGCTAGGACACTGATATCTATATTTGAAGAAAATAACACTATAGCAACAATCATTCTATAACAAATTCACAATTATATTGATTTTATGGTACAGTATCAACTTTCCCTCACTTTTACCCAACTTTCCCTCGTTTCTACCCAACTTTCCCTCAGTTTTACCAAACTTTCCCCCACTTTTACCAAACTTTCCCTCACTTTCGCTCAACTTTCCCTCACTCTTACCCCAACTTTCCCTCGTTTTCACCCAACTTTCCCTCAGTTTTACCCAACTTTCCCCCACTTTTACCTAACTTTCCCTCACTTTCGCACAACTTTCCCTCACTCTTACCCCAACTTTCCCTCGTTTTCACTCAACTTTCCCTCGTTTTTACTCAATTTTCCCTCACTTTTACCTATTTTTCCTTCATTTCTACCCAACTCTCCTATAGTTTTACCCAACTTTCCCTCAGTTTTACCCAAATTTCCCTCACTTTTACATAACTTTCCCTCACTTTCACCCTACCTCTCTTCTCTTTTACCCAATTTTCCCTCACTTTCACCCAACTTTCCCTCACTTTTACCTAACTTTCCCTCAAGTCTGATCAATAATCTCCTTCTCTCTAGTCCTATCAAATTTGCTGACACATCTGTTTCCATAAATATAGAACCGCCATAGCTTTTTAGTCCATGGTTCACCATAGGAGTCGATTCCAATGCGAGTTGATGCAACAATGATGGGGTCATTGACCTCTTGACCTTGAATGTCTTCCTTGATGTACACTCTGGGGTCATTGACCTTGTGACCTTGTCTATCCTTTTCCATGTACACTATGGGGTCATTGACCTCTCGACCTTGAATGTCTTCCTTGATGTACACTCTGGGGTCATTGACCTCTCGACCTTGAATGTCTTCCTTGATGTACACTCTGGGGCCATTGACCTCTCGACCTTGAACGTCCTCCTCGATGTACACTCCGTTCCAGCTGCAAATGTCCTTCTCGTTGACCTCTGCCGTGTCCACTTGCAAGGCAACACACAGCTTGCCAGGTCCATTGCATAGGTCACGTGAGTGTATCTGCCTCTGCTTCTTTTTTGGCTCGCTGGTTTTACGGGTTTGGAAGTTCTGTAAAAACATCAGATCACATCAGATATGCCAGTAGATTAAAATTCATAGCATTCATACAGAAATGTTCTATCTAATCACAGTAAATTGAGATTAATTCCCAGAGGAATGCAAAAATTTCCCTCACAAAGGCCCGGTTGCACAAAAGCCTGTTGAATTTCAATCCTGATTAACTTCACGTGAACCAAATCAGAGAAGACCATTTCAAAAAGATGGATCTACTGGAATTAATCAGGATTGAAAATAACCCGGGCTTTTTCGCAACCAGCACTAAGTACCTGATTGAATTATTACAGAAGTTCAACAGCTGAGTCATAATTTTGACACAGTCCCACACACATGAACTCGCTCACTCACTTCCATCACCAACAGACAACGAGATAATTATTATCAGCTGTTTTTCCAAGGATGAATAATAATTATCCTTTTAATGTCCTTCAGCGAGTTTTCCCAGGGATGAGACCTAGTGCAATAGAATCTTTATATTATGAACCTACTATGTTCTGAATTTCGTGAGAATCGTTAGAGCCGTTTTCGAGATCCGGTAAAATACAAATATATGAACATTTAAACATCTAAACATCCAAACATCTTAACATCTAAACATATAAAGAGAAGTTGCTCGTTTAATAGTATAGGATAATAAAAGAAAGAACTGGCGTATACACGTACGGGATAGGAAAATTATGTTTTCCAACAGTTACGTTGAAAAGTGGCCATTGCTGCACTGATTACAGAACGCAAAGAATCACTTTTCCGCTCTAGTGCGGGAAAAATGTTTCTGCACTCCAGATTTGCAACATGGCAACGCAAAAATACTTAGTAGGTTATATGGAGCAACAGTGCAGCAAAATCAAAATGAAGTTGGTAACAGTGACTGCTGTGGCTGCTATAGTGATCAGAGGTGCAACGAAGCACAACGCGCTAATTATTATTCATTATATATTATAACCAAGGACAACGAGGACTTTAGGATTTTAGGATTAAGGTTTTTATCAATAATAAAATTACACAGAAAAACATTTGATGCATTTCAGGCAATTTTACCCATAATTACCCACTTTTCATATTCAATGGTAACTGTAGGAAAAACTTAATGTGAAATACGTGCGCAAAGTTCCTCTGCTGCACTCAAGAAACCATTCCGCCCTCGCCTGTTTCTTTCGGTGCAGCAAACTGTCACTTTGCGCACTAGTTGCACAAATAACTATTGACGCATCATCATGTCTGAACTACTGGACAAGATTAACTTGGAATCGCCCATATAGATTCTTTTATCCGAGGATGGTTACAAGCCTATTTTGAAACTCTTCAAGATTTCATTACATCAAGTTTTCAGTTTGTCAAGTTTTAAATTAGACCCTTGTGATGCACGGGTTTCCTGCTAGTTTTATATAAACAACCAGGTCCGAGGATCTTTGAAGCCTGGTGGTGGCAGCTCTAAAGCTAGAATTCATTTAATAATTTTTTCTTAAATATCTTGATAAGAGACATGAATTTGAATTAATTATCATGCATGATCACCACATAGTAATAGTGAAATGATATTTGGATGACAAAACTAGAAGCCTTGTTCTATAGATATATGTTATACAATTTTTTTAAATTAATTTATAAACCAACTTACCAGTCGATTTTCGAGCATTCTGTCAATACCCTTTATAGGCTCCAAAGCTCTTATTAATACAGCAGCTCCCTCACCTGCAAAAATTATAAATCATAAGATATGAATATTTTTTTATCGCTAAAGGTGCGTACAGATATACACGCCGCGAACATGAACAATTCACTTTTAATCAGCTGATTATATCTGTATTTTTACAGAAACGATAAGATACTGACATGAAAAGCTTGGCATCAGCTGATTAAAAGTGAATTGCTCATGTTCGCGGCGTGTATATCTGTACGCACCTTTACTTGCATACTTATTATGAAATACTTACTTAAATAGATAATAAATAGGCCTACTCACTAGATAGGTATTTTCTCGAGATAAAAATCTTGTCTATGTACAAAATATAAATGAATCATATAATTTAAACATTTATTTATATTGTTTATTATTTAATTTGATAATGTTTTTACCTTGTTAATTATACTACGTTTATTTGATCACACTACTAGATAAGTGATCAGTAAAATTTCAAGATACTATTCAAATTCTACTTAATTTTTGTTTGTAATTCGTAATTTGAGGAGGAAATAAATTTATTTTTTCAAGTAAATCATATGAATTACATATCCTATACTATTAAACGAGCAACTTCTGTTCATATGTTTAGATGTTTGGATGTTTATATGTTTGTATTCCACCGGATCTCGAAAACGGCTCCAACGATTCTCACGAAATTCAGAACATAGTAGGTTTATAATATAAAGATTCGATTGCACTAGGTCTCATCCCTGAGAAAACTCGCTGAAGGACATTAAAAGGATAATTATTATTCATCCTTGGAAAAACATCTGATAATAATTATTTCATCGTCTGTTGGTGATGGAAGTGAGTGAGCGAGTTCATGTGTGTGGGACTGTGTCAAAATTTAAGGTGCGTACAGATTTACGCGCCGCGAACATGAGCAATTCACTTTTAATCAGCTGATGCCAAGCTTGTACATCTGTATCTTAGCGTTTCTGTAAAAATACAGATATAATCAGCTGATTAAAAGTGAATTGCTCGTGTTCGCGGCGCGTATATCTGTACGCACCTTATGACTCAGCTGTTGAACTTCTGTAATAATTCAATCAGGAACTTAGTGCCGGTTGCAAAAAAGCCGGGTTATTTTCAATCCTGATTAATTCCAGTAGATCCATCTTTTTGAAATGGTCTCCTCTGATTTTGTTCACGTGAAGTTAATCAGGATTAAAATTTAACCGGCTTTTGTGCAACTGGGCCTTTGTGAGGGAATTTTTTGCATTCCTCTGGGAATTAATCTCAATTTACTGTGATTAGATAGAACATTTCTGTATGAATGTTTTTATAATTTCTTCTTTCGTAATAAATTTTTTATGCTTTTGTACTCCAGAGCGAAGCTCGGTCCCCGATATTCAGGGTATTAAGTGTAATAGCTTTAGTGAGGTCCACGTTATAATGGCAGTATTTGATTAACATTGGTGTTGCTATCCTTGTCTATCATACGACAAAGCAGATAGCACTATCCTTTTCGTGCTCCACAACGTTGCCAGATCGTTTCTTAACAATGTATAAATATAATATTGATTGACAAAATATTCAATCTCAATTATGAAAATTTATTATTCAATCATTAAGTAATATATTTTCTTCATGAATGGATTATTTTAAACTGGAAACAAAAATGTACAAATGATATTAAATCAGATATACTGGTATCTTAGCCACCTCTAATACAAGGCCCCGGCCTACGATATTGCAATGTCGCAATGTAAGCCTAGAATGTAATACATGATTGGTGAAAAAGATCAGCTGGTATTTTTTTTAATCTTTTTCACCAATCATGTATTACATTCTAGGCCTACACTGCGACGTTGCAATATCGTAGGCCGGGGCCTTGTATTAGAGGTGGCTATGCCGGTATCAGTTATCCTCTAAAGAAGGCAGTGGCAAGGCAGAGAATCGGCAACGCTGCCGGTATAAGGACCTCCCTACAGTTTTAAACCTTCGAAATTACCTTGACAGCTGATATTGAAGCAATGATACATTCCGTAGGTAAGATACACATAACACGTTCCAGGCTTCATGAACATTGGCTTGTTTCTTGCGGTAATTTTCCCATTAAACGAATGCGACGCCTTATCTTCTCCTCCAGGATAACACTCCGTTTCAACAATTCGTCCTTTCAAGATGACGTCACCCAAATTTCGCACCAGAATTTTCCCCAACAAATTTCTAGCCAACTGTTCACAGCTGACGTTGAAGAAGTCGTCTTTCAAACGATCTGAACCGACTTCAAGGGAAGTCGGTAAATTTTGTTGAATTGTGGATGTGTTTTCGAGTTTAGATTTTTTGAAATTTGTTTCATTTTCTTTGGTTTTTGATAATTTTCTTCTTAACTGACGTAGTGGGTTGGTAGTAGTGTTTTGAAAGTAGATACTCCTGTAACAAAGGATCGTGGTATAACAATATTCTAGTGATGTATATGTAATTGATTATTATCTGCTATTAATAGGAGTTGAATAGATAAGAAATCACTCTTTATTACTGGTGATTGACAATTGAATGACATAGTGAACTAATTACTAATCTTTAACTATCAATAATTAACTATTGAATGAAAAAGACTAAGAAAATGTCAAAAAACCACTGATTTCAGTCAGAAAAAATCAGTGATTTTTTGACAATTTCTTAGTCTTTTTCATTCAATATGAATAATTACCACAATATCAACTACTCAACTACACAAAAAGTGAAAATAATTAACTACCAAAGCGATTATCATATCATATCATACCTATAGTGAAGACCACGTTATAATGGCAGTGTTTGATTAGCAATGGTATTGCTATCCTGGTCTATCATTCAACAAAGCGATAGCGCTATCTCACTCTCGCTTTGCTCTGTTGCAAGATCGTCTTTCAACAATGTAGAATTCATAATTAATTAACAAAATATTTCATCTCAATTATGAAAATTCATTATGAAATTATTGAAGAATATAATTACTTGCATAATAGAATATAATTGATCATTTTAAACGAGAATGAACAGTTAATATTGCATTAATAAACCTGTATCAGCTACCGTCTATAGGTTTTTTGATTAATATACTTGATTGATTCAGTCGTCTTGGAACTGCATCTATTTTTACTCCTAAACTGGGGATTGTTCAGGAATGTAAAACATTGACAAGACTGAGGATCGGCAACATTGTTTTTCTATCTTTCTCCTCTGCCATTATAACGTGGAAGTGGAACCACTATAATTGTTAACTATCAATTAACTACCAATTATTAAATAATATCAAAGAGATGATAATGATGATGATGATGAGGATGATGATGATGATGAATATGATAATGATGATGATAATGCAGCCAGACAACAAATGCAAGAATAATAATGATAATTAAGTTATTATTCCAAAGCGATTACCATATATCTAGTCCTATATAGCATAGAGTAGGCCTAAAGATAACGTTAAAAGATATTGGGCCATATGAATAAAGTTGAGCATTTGCTTATACTTCTAAAATATGGAGCATTTGCTTCATTTTCTATGAATAAACGTGAGCAAAACCTTTTGCTCATGCTCATCAAAAAAATAGTTTGAGCATTTGCTCAAAAGTAAAAGCTTTTGCTCAAAATTTTATGAATAAACTAGAGCATTTGCTCAACTTTTGAAGCAGATGCTTCAAAAAAGGTGAGTCTAGTCTAGAGCAGCTTATCACCTTTTGCTCATAGTAAAATGGCTCAACTAATTCGTATGAGGAAGAGGAAACTATACCAGATACGATCACAACCAATAGTTGAGAACTATAAAACTCTTTTTAGATTCAACCATGATACATATCACCATTATCCCCACAAAAGAATAAATAGAAAAGATAAGCTACCTGTTATAAAGATAGCCATCACAAATAGGTATTTAAGAAGATGAAAGTGTACACGATTTTAAGAAGGCTATTGATATTATAAGAATATGCTGAAGATTATTATAGAGATGACATTTTTTCACGCTATTATTTCAAAATTCTAAACTCAACTAACCTAAAACTCTATTCATAAATAGAATACAGAGCAGACGACGCAAACACAAGCGGTGCACCCTATTTGCATATTTAGTGCTTCCGTGAGCTATAAAAACAAACTAAGGCTACAAAAGCGAATCAGCTGATGAAAAATCTCTAAAATACGTGAGCATTTGCTCCAGAGTTCAGGAGCATAAGGTAAGAGTAAAAGGTAAAGCTTATTTATATAAAAATGAGCAAATGCTTCTGCTTCTACCTTTTGCTCATGAGCAAAACCTTATGCTCCATGCTCTTGCTCATGATCATTTGCTCTGGTTTTATTCATATGGGCCATTGTATTATTTGTCCCAGCCTATTGTTAGGTACACATTATACTGTCAGTGGAAAAGATAGAGCAACCTCCTTGCCAATTCTCTGCCTTGTCACTGCCTTCTATAGAGGATAGATGATGTAATATTAACTGTTCATTATTGTTTAAAATGATCAGTTTATAAGTTACAGTAATAATATTTTTTATAATTGATAGGTTATTAATTTTTTTGTTAATCAAATGCTGTCATTTTAACCTCACTATATCAATTAGTACCCAGGCATAGAGAAAAGATAGCATAAGAAGATATCCCATGGTATAGGGCGGTTATGTTCCAAATTTCACTGTTAACTCAAGCCGATAGTCCTAGTAGTTATTTTTGGTGAAGCTATGTGACGCTGGTAGTCTCTCATGCTGTGCCGTTCTTACACTCTTACACTCCCAACAACACACTAATAGTAGACAGTAGTCCACAGTAATTGGCTTGTAACTTTGAACATAAACTACCTATCTTCTCATGCTATATTTTTTTCTATGATATATGCTGTGATGAATCTTTCAAATAGACCTCATGAGAAGAGAGAAAATTGTGATTACCTTTTAAAATGAAAGAATTTGCTAAAGGAATAGTTAGCGACCGAGCGATAAAGCTTACTTATCAATAACTGTATATTAGATAAGAGTACCGTTCTGTACCGAATATTTTCTAGGAAAATTATTCAATAAAATTATAATTATTTTGCAAATAAAGCACAAATTGTTTATGAATTGCTCACTGATTTTGAGGTTACACTTTGTTTACTATCGATCAGATGTTTTAAAGCAGCATGAACACAGCTGACTGATTCAAAGTATTGTCAAATGTCATGCCGGTTTTCATGCAAGGTAAAATATCATTCCTAAAAATTATAAAACTATCAATAAAGGACCAAGAATTTCAAATAAAAAAATAAAATGTATGTATTATCGTTGAAATTATTTATTATTTAAGAAATTATATTATATGTCAGGTCTTATTGTAACTAAATAGGTCATAGCATGAAATTATATTATTGATAAAACGGCAGAAATTAATTATAACAGTCTCAAACCTAATAAATTGTATAAGAATATTATATTAATGATTTAATTCAACTGAACCACATGGTAATTAAATCTCTTTGGCAAGCCTAAGCCAATCATAGTGCATAGAAATAGCACCAAGAAGGTGATCGTTTGAAAGCAACACATGTTAATCTATTATCAGACAACAACCCTGTCTTATCATTTACGCTAGCACATGTACATTGTATGAGAGAAACTATGTCTAGAAGATTAAGCAGATTTAAGAATTACATAAATTGAATTATTATTGTAATTAAAGGAATTATATTCTACTGCCTGCCACTGACGTCACGTTTACGTCACAAGCGTTCTACCAATGGCAAATTTTTATGCAAATTATTACATCGAGATTCTCAAAAGAAAGGTCTAGCCAAGAAGCTTAGAGAAAAAGACAGCACTTCCCTTTTGAAATCCTCACCGTTCAGATCTCTTTTTATAGTTACCAAGACCTATTTGTAAAGTTTCTTGTTCGATTTTTATATGTTCTATTTGTGAGCCGATATTTTAGGCCAATCTATTTGTTATTTGTAAATTTCTGTTTTCATCAATCGATAAATTTAAAAGCTTAAAGTAAATTATCCCTTAATTAATTCGGTGAAGGAGATATTTAAACTAAAATTCCACACGTGCTGAAACCGAAGCCTGGATTGCTGCCGATCAAACGATTTTTTGATCTAAAGAAGAAAACCACGACCGCCAAGGAAATTCACGTGAGTTATAAGTTCTAAAAGGGGCCCCAATCTACGCTTCGAAAATATTTCAGTGCAGAAAAACATAAATTTTTTCTTCGTTAAATTATTGGCCACGCCGACAAGCGCTTTTAGTTATTAAGAGCCTAAAATTTATTCAATATTTAATTTATACGAACTTGTAGTTGATTAGCTATCCTCCGCTGCCAGAACCACGACCCCGAGCAATTTTAAAAATATTTTATAATTCATTTTTTCACTATTTTTTCAAAACTGTTCAAGTTTATCAATTGTAAAATTCTGTTGAATCACGCATGGTATCATGCAAGCACAAGAAAATTTTTAACTATTCTGTTAATGCTAAAGTATTATCAACCTGTAAATCAAATTCTGAACCTGCACTGTATGATCACATATTTTATTATAATATATTTCAGTTTTGTTAATTCGCTTTCTGAGTTCGATTATTTCTTAAGCCTGTCAATTATTGTGTCTGACACGTTCTATATCATCAAGAACCGATCGAATACGATCATTGAAATAATTGAATTAAGCTGGATATTGGAACAGGTCTAAGTGGATGTATTGAGTGGGGTCAGATCGAGATATTTATTCTTTGTCCTTACCTGCTCATATATCAGCTTTTATCTGTTACCTACCTCAACTTAGGAGCGAACACATCAATTGTACAGCAGATGCAGCCAGAGATCATATAAATTCCTACAATAGAGCTTAAAACCCGACAAGACTCTGTTCTCGAAGTATATTCTGAACGATATTTGGTTCAAATACCGTATTTTAATCCTTCAGAACTTATTAGAGACGCAGTCCCGTAAATTATCTACATCGGGATTTTTGCTCGACCTGTATGATTTTGTATGTTCATTCTTCACAGGTAATAATTTTAAGGTATCCGTCTTCAGTGTTTAGCGATCGCTACACTGCTTATAAAAATTTCATCACTATACAATTTGTCATTAGAAGAATCAAGGGTGAGCGAGCGTTTAGGCCTCCCGCGATTCCGACAATTGTATTGAATCTTGTAGTGAGTCAATCAGTCTGGTGTACACTCAGCGTCCACACACGCAATTGCAAAATTTATAGTCTCTACACCATTGATTCAGTACAAGATTCACTCTACATGTGTGAAGCCGTTAACAAAACGCACCACAATGCCTATCATATCAATTACAATTACTGTAACTCTGATTATTCAGATTGAATTAATAGTTTTATTTTGTTTTTCATATTCTGGTTAAATGGTAGACTATAAATAATATTATACTAGTGAGTTGAAATTGAAGCCTTGTAATAATATATAAAGCCTGCATTTCAATAATTATGAAATATATTCATGGAAGACCGTATCTGTTTTATAAAAGCTTCTAAATAACTTTCTCATGAGTGGTTGGAAATGGACAGAAGGATAGCATACATGCAGTACAATTAAGAAAATTTCAAATAATGGTAAAAACATATTGGAATTGGATTGACAAAAGGGATTTTTGGAAAACATGGGGTTATTTTTGGGGAAACTAATTGAGTTAGGTTTTTCAAAAATAGTTTTGAGTGCAGTAAAAATTAACTTACTTGTCGGAATCCATTTAGAAAACAGTGAACGACCTAATGTAGAAAATAAAGTACCGCTACCTTATTAAAGTATTATTGCTTTACCAATCACAGCTCAAGAATTACAATTCATTTCAATAATTTTCTATTGATAGAACAAAGAACAAAACTCAATTGGTTACTCAAACTTAATTTAAATCGTTTTTAGGGCATATTATTTTGTTTATATTGGTGGTGGGTTTCTGAGAATTTTGAGGTTATGTTTTCATTCTTGGAATTCCACGGCTACCTAGTGTCAGGGACTCTTGATTTCAAAGGCCGTGGTAGAAATGATACGCTTCAAAATGATACAGATCCTAAAGGCTCTTCTGTTACAACATTTTCTTCTCCTTCTCATTCGCTTCCTCCTACTCTTCTTTCTTCTCATTCTCAATTCTCCCTCTTCTCTTTCTCCGCCTCCTTCACCTCCTCATCTTCCTCCTCCAAATCCTTCTCCTCCTCCTTCTACTCTTCCTCTTCCTTCTCCTTCTGTAACACCTCTTCCCCTCCTCATCGTCATTCTTCTACTGCTCCTCTTCTTCTTCTTCTTCTTCTTCTTCTTCTTCTTCTTCTTCTTCTTCTTCTTCTTCTTCTTCCTCCTCCTCCTCCTCCTCCTCCTCCTCTTCTTCTTCTTCTCTTCTTCTTCTTCTTCTCTTCTTCTTCTTCTTCTTCTTCTTCTTCTTCTTTACCACCTTCTCCTCCTCATCCTCTAAATGATGAGAATATGTTATGCGTGTTATCAAAAATAGAGAATCTATCTTAGATAGAAAAGTCTAATTGATTGTAGAGTATATAGAATGTTTTAGAAATAAGTTTCAACATTATAAACAGGATATAGGGTAGGAAAACACCAACAAGGATTTCAAATTACACACTAATGATTAGATTATTTGAAAGTAGACCATAAAAAAAATGTACGGTATCAGATTAAAAACAAGTATTAATTTATATTTTTCATGAAATTTGACTTGTTTTTGAAAGCTTGTAACTTGAAAATCATAGAAGATACAGAGTTATAAAATTGGTCATTCTATTCAAAATTTTATAAGCTGGAAAATAGGTTGAAATGGTTTTCCCTGTCCAATGACTGCATTTGGCGGAAATCGCAGAAAACTGAAAGGGGAACTGAATATTACTGGTTTTTGTGACTATAGAAGGCTCCAGCGATGGAAAAAGCTCAAAGTTTTGTATTAAATTTGTCCAGTATCATTCAAAAAGGTTTTTAAAGGAATTTAAGTTCAAAGTAATTAATAATTTATTCCAAAAACAGGGTTTTTTCAATAGCTTGCAGGTTACTGGATTTTAAAATCTACCGGGGAAAATTTGCCGATTGTAGCACAACCTATATAGTAGCGAAAAGTAGCTCTAGTTCGGGAGAATGCCGCTAGGTAGTGCAGCCTGTACCATTTTCAATTTTGACCCCAGAATTCCTGAATATTCTCTTTCTTTCAAGTCGAGTCGAGGACTCGAGGTCATAGTTACAGCTGACTTGTAATTTTGAGGTTATGTTCAAATTCATATACAAAACATAATATTTTTGTCTTCAATATCATTCTCTACAGTGGATTGTGATAAAATATGACAGTTAATCACTATTTTTCAAGCAATCAATTTATAAAGAAAGTGTAGTGCAAGGTTAGTCAAATTAATATCAGATTTTGGAATAGTTTGTAATTTAGTGATAAAGACACACACCGCAATGAAGATTTTAAAACTTCTTGAATCAAACAAAAAACTTTTGAAACCGCAATTTTTCAATTTAGATGTTTTAAAAAGACAGTATTGTTTCAACGAAGATCAACGAACAACGGTTGATGTATTGAACCAACCCGGTCGCGGTCCTCTAATGATAAACACATATAGCTCTCACGGTTTTCGTCTGAACAACGGTTTATTTGCGGTGGGACCTGTGATTTTGTTTCCTTCAACAGTAATTAGTTGGAATGTAGCTAACGACGAGGATATCCACGAGGAGTCGTTGAGTATTTTCTCAAAAATCGAGCCTAAATTCGATATAGTTTTGGTTGGACTAGCTGGTAAGGTTAGTGAGTCAGGCGAGCACATGAATCGTATCCAGAAGATTTTTCATAGGTTGAAGATTAATTGTGAGGTTATGAATACGGAAAGGGCTTGTCCTACTTACAATTTTTTGAACGTGGAAGGGAGGAATATGGCGGCTGCCCTGATTCCTCCCTTAAAAGTTGATATAAGCGAGGATGATCTCCATGCAGAATTGAACCGATTCAAGAAACAAATGAAGGATGATTTCCTGATAGGCACTGATTTCAAGCCAGAAAAGCCAAGAGATTATGAGAAAGAAGATAAGGAGCTTAGGGGATTTATCGAGAACATAGGTAAATCAAAAGATGATAAAGAAGGTAAAAAGTGAAGTCTAGGTAGACCTACTCAATGTAAATAGAAGTGTGATATTTAACTTGTTAATTGTTTAATAAAAAGTTCTATATCACTCTCCATGTTTGTTATTAAGTTAAAAAAATTCTATCCTCGATACAAATTTTCAAAAAAAAATAATGATCATGATTTATGAAGGCATTTTCTATCTTCTTTACTTTTATAATGTGGTCCAGGTTATAATGGCATTGGAGAAAGATAGAAGAGCGTTGCAGATTCTTTGCCTTGCCACTACCTTTTATAGAGTTTGGCAATGGAGAAAGATATGCAATCTGCCTTCTAGTATAGTGAGGTTCACGTTATAATAGTAGGGGAGAAAGATAGGAGACAGCGTTGCCGATTCACTGCCTTCTATAGAGGATAGCTGTCACCTCTATATCTAACTGCTCATTCTTGTTTAGAATAATAATGAACTATATTTAATTCGTCAAGGAAATATATTATTGAATAATAAATTTTCTTAATTGATATTAAATATTTTGTTAATCAATTATATTTTTACATTGTTGAAAAACAAATCTGGCAACGTTGCAGAGCTAGAAAAGGATACCGCTATCTGTTTTGTCGAATGATAGACAAGGTTATCAACACCAATCAAATACTGCCTTTATAACGTGGACCTCACTTTAAGGGTGATGTGACATCAAGCCTTATACGAAAGGACAAATTGACAAATGAGTGGTGTGGCTTTAGAATTGGAGTAGGTGAGACCTCAGAGAAAAGGTAGCATAAGAAGATATCCCATAGTAAAGGGCGTTTATATTCCAAATTTCACTATTAACTCAAGCCGATAGTCCTAGTAGTTGTTTTTGGTAAAGCTATGTGACGCTGGTAGTCTCTCATACTGTGCCCTTCTTACACGCTCACTCGGCCAAAATAGTGCTAATAGACAATAGTCGACAGTAATGGGCTTAAGAAGAAATCGGCTTGGAATTTGGAGCATAAACGACCTATAAGATGAGATGTCTAGTTATTTATTTTTATTATTCATTCATCTGTTAAAACACATATGCTATTTTTCCTTCTCTATGGTGAGACCATGTCGCACTCATATCAGACGTATCCCCACATTTTGTTTATAAGCAGTCAATTTTTGTCGTGTCCGGCCTCGTATGGCATCACCCTTAAGGCGAACGCTCACAGCAACAGACAGACAGCGAAAAAATATTAAACGTCTGTATGCAGGTGTCAAACGACGTGAGAAGAATTCGGATCAGACCTTATTAAGCGTTTTTTTTCAGGCGTTTTAGTCGGTAGCGCAGGAAGCTCTTTTATTGGCTGATTTGGTTAGTCTGAAAAAATTTCAATATGGTTTCGCCCTTATGGGACAGATGGACGTTTGTGTGCGTTGCAACGTTTGAACACATGGGTTGGCATTACTTATTACTTTCCTTGCCCTATTACCATAGGTAAGGAAAGTATTGCTTTCCGAAAAAAATGAAGGTACTCCAATTTCTATACGTTTCAAGGTCCTCTGAGTCCAAAAAACTGGTTTTTGGGTATTGGTCTGTATGTGTGTGTGTGTATGTGCGTCTGTGTACACGATATCTCATCTCCCAATTAACGGAATGACTTGAAATTTGGAACTTATGGTCCTTTCACTATAAGGATCCGACACGAACAATTTCGATCAAATGCAATTCAAGATGGCGGCTGAAATGGCGAAAATGTTGTCAAAAACATGGGTTTTCGTGATTTTCTCGGAAACGGCTCCAACGATTTTGATCAAATTCATACCTTAAATAGTCATCGATAAGCTCTATCAACTGCCACAAGTCCCATATCTGTAAAAATTTCAGGAGCTCCGCCCCATCAATGCAGATAGATTCCCAATTATCAGGCTTCAGATACAATTGAAACAAAAAAAATCAGTGGAGTAGATTGAGCATGAAAATCTCTACAATTGATGTTCAGTAACATTTTCACCTAAAATTGAAAATAAGCTTTAAATTCGAGAAAATGTGATTATTCAATTGCAAATTATTGTTGATTCTATTAAATCATTCACTATGAAGTGTTAGCAGACCTCATGTGTGTCTCCAGCGCTATTGCCCTGTCACCAGCTGACTCAAATCTTTGAATAGTAGACTTGAGATGCGCGGGAACACTAGCGTCAGGTGATAAATTTTCATAACGGCAAGGAAAGTTGTGTGAGTGCGCCAAACCAGATTTTTATTATTATCTTTTACGTCAATATGTTGCTGTATTTATTTGCCTTAATAAGTAATGCATATATTAGAAATAAAATTAAATTAGAGGCTTACTTACTTACTTTTTGAAAGAAGATTCTGAGAGGAAGCTGGGTATAGTGAGGTCCACGTTATAATTGCAGTAGAGGAAGTTGGTGATATAGTGAGGAACAATGTTGCCGATCCTCTATCTTGTCAATGCCTTCTATAGACGGTAGCTGATACAGGTTCATTGATGTAATATCAACTGTTCATTCTCGTTTAAAATAATTGTATTTTATCAAGCTAGAAATTATATTTTTCAATAGTTTCATAATTAATTTTCATAATATTAAGATGAAATATTTTTGTGAATTAATTCTACATTGTTAAAAGACGATCTGGCAACAGATCAAAGCGAGAAAGAGATAGCGCTATGTGCATTGATGAATGATAGACAAGGATAGCAATAACATTGCTAATCAAACACTGCCATTATAACGTGGACCTCACTTTCATAAGTCCCCGGCATAGTTGTTACTCTCAACACTGAATGCATTACTAATCTTCCCAAGGGTAAGGACCATGTTTATTCAGGCGCCAGCCGATCGGAGAGCTTCCTGCCCTGCCGACTCTAAAAACGCCCAATTAGCCGATCGGAGAGCTTCCTACCCTGCCGACTTTAAAAACGCCCAATATGGTCTGGCCCTGAAGCTGGGTTTCCCATAGAGAAATTTGCTTCAGTTCACTCATGGTATACGCCATCTGGAGTGCAGGTATCCTCCCACCCACTTTAGTGAGTCACCATGGAGAAGAGGTAATATTTTAAACGTTGAACTGTCGGTCCCGGCTGATGTGTGACAGTCGTATATCATTGACGGCTTAAATGATATATTCAGGCGAGGTAGAACTTTCGTCAGAGACTCTACACCAATTAAAGCCTTACGAATATTATTATTATATTTGAAACGAGTTGGTCGTTATTTGTATAACTATGAGGTTGTGAAAATTTCCAGTCTTTATTAAAATATATATCTTATAAGTTACCATAGAAAAGCTGCATCAAGACTATAGTGAGGTCCACGTTATAATGGAAGTGGATAAAGATAGGAGAATAGCGATGTCGATTCTCTGCATTAATTAATTATATTTCTACACTGTCGAAAACATAAGTGGCATCGTTGTGGACCGAGAAAAGGATAGTACCACCTGCTTTGTCGAAAGATAGACAAGGATAGCAAAACCAAAGTTGAACAAATACTGTCATTATAACGTGGACCTCACTATAGTTGAACTCAGGAAAACCATAGACTGGATACATTACGTTGTAAGTGTTCCAAGATATAGACCCGGTTGCACAAAAGCCGGTTAAATTTTAATCGTGATTAATTTGACAAGAACCAATCAGAGAAGTCGAACAGACGGCATCTCTGATTGGTTCTCGTGGAATTAATCAGGGTTGAAATTTAACCGGCTTTTGTGCAAGTTAAAGTAGTCCTTGTGTATAAGTATGAAAGCTAAGTAAGTGAATAGCAACGTATATTTTACATGTTATCATATTTGTTTCATTAATTCTCTTTCTATAATAGTACTGAATAAAGTGATGTGAATGTATAAATGTACCTATTACTGCTTATAGTTGAATTGCTCTTTCAGTTATATTTATCTACAAGCCACATACATTAAACATTTCATATTATGAAATGGAGAGTTAATTAATTTTGGAGTATCTCTATTTATACCAGAATATTTTTGAGTGTCAGTTACATATTTCAATCATGCTTATTAGAACACTTACCTTGAATCACTTATTTTTACCGATAACATTCTTCGAATAAAAATACTGCCTTCCAATCTTAGAAGAGGATTTGATTGGTAATTGAAACTTTAAAACTTAAAATTGGTAATAAAATAAAACTAGACGAATTCAGTTTCAATTGGATTAATCAAACCAAAATACTGAATTCAATATTAGTTTATGGGGAAAATTAAATCTTCTCAAAAATTATGATTTCAATTGATTATTTCATTTTAGTTTCAAGGGGAGATTCATGTATCCCATCTCGAAATCACAATGTTATGATATACAGGGTGTTTCAGAAGTAGTGTCGAGAATTTTAGGGTATTGTACCTGGATGCTAGGAGACTACAAATGTCATATTTGAAGTGTCCAAAACTCAGCGGTTATCCTTATAGCTGCCATTTTGTTTTTTTCACTTAAAAATTTTTATCTCAAGAACGAAATGTTGTATTGATCTGAAATTTGGCATGAATATTTATGCTATAAAGACTCAACTATAAAAAATAAAAAAAAAATTTTTCGTTGAAATTTTTCAAAATGGCGGCCATTTTAAATTTTTGATGGCGAATATCTCGAAAACCGTCCATTTTACAGAAAATTTACAAGAGACAAAAAGTTAGCAAATTTTTTCACGATTCCAATGATACCTAATTTATTAAGATTGGTCGAAGAATAACAGAGAAATTAATTTTTTTCGTACTGCATGCATGACCACTTTTCACCATTTAAAGATCAATATTAATTTTTTTTATAATTCCATGAAAACCGTTCTTATTACAGAAATATACAAGAATAACTTTCCTCCAAATTTTATTTTACATTGAAAAATATTAATTTCACTCAAATCGCTTCACTGATACTAATGCAGCAATTGCTCAAAATGCCGTCCTTCAACTTGATTACACAGTCTGCACCTTTCAATCATGGACCGTCGAACTGCTATAAAAGCATTTTCATCATCTTGAATGGCACCTGCTGCAGCAACCACTCTTGCCACAAGGTCTTCTTCGTTTTCTACTGGCGTGCTGTAAACAAGGTCTTTCATATGGCCCCAGAAAAAAAATCTAAAGGGTTGAGGTCAGGTGAACGTGCGGGCCACGGTACTGGTCCACCCCGCCCAATCCACCACTGACGATAGGTCATGTTCAGAAAGTCCGTAACAACATTTCCGAATGAGCAGGGGCACCATCATGTTGAAACCAAATATTATATCTGTTTGCAAGAGGCACATCTTCCAAAAGTTCTGGTAGTATGTCTCTTAAAAAGTAATGTACGTGGGAGAATTCAGACGATTAGGAAGAATGTATGGTCCAATCACGCGATTACCTAAGATACTCGTCCAACATTCAGCGAAAATCTATGCTGATAACCACGCACTTTGACCTCATGAGGATTGTCTAAGGCCCAGACGTGACTGTTGCGAGAGTTGAAGATTCCTTCTCTTGTAAAGCTGGACTCATCGGTAAATAACACATTTTCTAGAAAATTTGGTTGGATAATGTCTTGCTGAAGAAACCAACGGGCACAGTTTACTCTTGGCTCATAGTCGCGTTCAACCAATGAGTGAACTTTTTGAAAGCGGAAGGGGTGAAGTCTTTCCTTGTTTAGTACATGCCACACAGAAGAAGCACTTAGAATAGAATAGAATAGAATATATTTCTAGATCCATAGGCATATTGATGCATAAGATCACGTCAAAAATTGAGATGTTTTATTGTTTTTTAAAATTTAGAATTCATTTCTATGTTTGGTTCCGACATCTGCAGAAACTCATCGACCTCATAAAAAGGATTACTGCATAGCCACCCATACATTACACATTTGAACTCTCTGAGGCTTAAGTTCCTGACCTTGAGGGGTAATTTATTGAAGAGTCGTATACTCATAATCAAATGACTGGATCTCAGTTTTTCAAGTCGAACAAAGGGAACGTCAATGTCATGTCTACGTCTGGTATTGAGTCCATGTATGTTGATTCTGTGCCGATGTTTATGCTTCCCTTTATACGCGTGAACTAGGCTATTGTAGATGTAGAGATTTACAACTGTCAGAATTCTAAGCTCAAGAAAAAGTGGCTTACAGTGGGCAATTCTTCCAGCTCCACTCATAATTCTTATTGCTCTCTTTTGCATTATCAGCACCTCTCCAGTCTTGGTTGCATTGCCCCAGAACATTAAACCATAACTCATAACTGACTGGAACAGTGCAAAATATGTGGATTTTACATATTCAAATGGTACACAGCACATTAAACGCGACAACAGAAAGTTGACTCGAGACAGCCTATCCAGAACTGCATCAATATGAGGAGCCCATGATAAATCCCTATCCACAATCAGACCCAGAAACTTGGCCTTATTGGTCACCAGGGAGTCTCCACTGTACGGTCTTAAACTGAAGACAACCATCTGAGTCTTGGATTGGTTCAAAAGAAAGCCATTTGCTGAGAACCAGTCTGAAGCCTGTTTTGTTGAATTTCTAGCTCTCTCACCAACAGCCAACACATCAGAATCTGAATCAATCAGAGTTGTGTCATCTGCATATATGTAAGTGTTGCTGTCTACATTATTGGGTAGGTCATTTATGGCTATCAAAAATAGCAGGGGTCCCATTATGGAGCCCTGAGGCACTCCACATTCAACATTCACCACAGGGGACCATCTACCATCAACTTCAACAGTCTGTTTTCTGTTACTAAGGTAGGAGCCAATGAAATTTAGAACTGAACCCTCAACACCATAGAAATTAAGTTTTTCAATTAATATTTTGTGATCAACACAGTCGAATGCACGACTTAGGTCACAGAAGGTTCCCCATGCAAACTCCCTTCTCTCAAATGCATTGAGTATGTCAGTTACTAGTGCGTCAATGGCTTCAACTGTGGACCTTCCCTTCCGAAAACCATATTGAGAGCGCGTGAAGATACCAGAGCTTTCAAAAAATGAACTCAACTGCTCTGCCACCAAACTCTCAATCACTTTAGCCAGAACAGGGATAAGCGATATAGGTCGATAGTCTGCTGGATCTTTTCTATTCCCCTCTTGAAAACCGGACACACACGGGCAATCTTGAGAAAATCAGGAAAAACACCATCTCTTAAACAGGCATTAATGCATAAAGCCAAAGGCTCTGCAACCAAATCACTGATTTCTTTCATTAGAGAGTTAGAGAAACCATACAAATCCCTAGATCTTGAGGGTTTAAGATTCTTAATCACTCTGCACACATCATCCCGTGTGATAAGCCTCCAATGAAAATTTTTAGCAGAGACAGGACAGCTCCTCAGCAACTCCTGAAATGGGATGGAATTCTGCTTTATCCCCTTTCTTATATCCTCAATATATTTACTAAAAAACTGTGCAAAAGTATCAGGCTGAATTGGGGTAATGCTTTGTTTACTTTTCCCAGGCCTCATTTTATTTATAATTGTCCAAGCTGCTTTACACTTATTAGATGAGCTATCAATGACCCGGCCATTGTGGTTCAATTTTTCCATTCTTATTGTCTCCTTGTACCTCCCTCTCAATATTTTATACTCGGACTTTGCAAAATCAGTCCCCAACACTTTATAAGAATCATAGGCTGCCATCACCTTCAAACGCAGTGCAGCTAACTCCCTACTAAACCAAGGTTTGTTCAGATTCTTTGTCTTACAACTGATTGTACCCTTTTTGATTTGCTTTGCAACTGCTCTCGTACTCGTTCTAGGATTGAAATCGAATTTCTGCAATACTTCCTCTTCAAAAGCAACATTTCGAACTGCTCGAGGCCTACCAGCAATTACCCTGTTCCGTTCAAATGAACCAACTTCTCTCAGCCGATTGTGAGTTCTTGTGAACACCTTGTCGGAAGGGAGACGGCGGTTTGGAAATGCAGCTGCATACATTCTTCTTGCTTCGGTCGCATTGCCAAGAGCTGCTCCATACATGAAGTGAATATCGGTGTACTCCAGCGAACTAAATTCCATTACAATAATTAAATATTTGTGTAGAAGCAACGTAAGAAAATATTGAAACTGGAAATTTAAGATAGAAATAAGACCTAGGAAACGTGAGACTAAGAAATAGGAAGCACTACATCTGGTTCTTTACTTTTAATGAAACAACAATACTTTTACAAGACAAACATTATCATCTGAAAACCATTGTAAAATCATCTGTTTGCCCATATGGAGCCATACCGAGTTTCAAAGCTTCATCTTAAATACATCTGTTATTCTTCGACCAATCTTAATAAATTAGGTATCATTGGAATTGTGAAAAAATTTGCTAACTTTTTTGTCTCTTGTAAATTTTCTGTAAAATGGACGGTTTTCGAGATATTCGCCATCAAAAATTTAAAATGGCCGCCATTTTGAAAAATTTCAACGAAAAATTTTTTTTTTATTTTTTATAGTTGAGTCTTTATAGCATAAATATTCATGCCAAATTTCAGATCAATACAACATTTCGTTCTTGAGATAAAAATTTTTAAGTGAAAAAAACAAAATGGCAGCTATAAGGATAACCGCTGAGTTTTGGACACTTCAAATATGACATTTGTAGTCTCCTAGCATCCAGGTACAATACCCTAAAATTCTCGACACTACTTCTGAAACACCCTGTATAGTGCCTAAGAGCGTAGCCGATTCTCTGCCTTGCTACTGCCCCTTCTATAGAGGATAGATTAATTCTCGTGGAATTAATCAGGGTTAAATTTTAACCGGCACATAATATAGAAAAATCTTGTTGAAGCCCTATTTTCCAAAAATATTCTACTGTGCTGAGTAGGAATACAAGATTATTATTTTATACTATTATTTATTACTCGATTAGTTCTTATGAGAAAGTATTCATTAGCAGACTGCAGATGTGTGAAAATTCCTATAAGATCCAATGATATTATATTTCTGCCGAGCACAGCAGACATATTGAAAAAGCAGGGTTTGCGATTGGATCAATTACTGGATATTTAATGCACAATAAAAATTGAAAACTATTAAAAACGCATAAATTCAGATTTTTACTTTCCTTGCCCTATTAACATAGGTAAGGAAAGTATTGCTTTCCGAAAAAATTGAGGTATCCCAATTTCCATACGTTTCAAGGTCCCCTGAGTCCAAAAAAGTGTTTTTATGGGTATTGGCATAAAGAAACAATAGCATGAGTAGATATCCCAAAGTATAGGGCGTTTATGTCGCAACTTTTACTGTTATCTCAAGCTGATAGTCCACGTAGTTCTTTCCTGTGATTCTTTATGACGCTGGTAGTCTCTTATATTGTGCCGTTCATACACTCTTACCCGTTCAAAACAGTAAAAATCGACAGTAATCGGCTTGAGATAACAGTAAAAGTTGCGACATAAACGCCCTATACCATGGGATATCTACTTACGCTATTGTTACTCTATGGTATTGGTCCGTGTGTGTCTGTGTACACAATATCACATCTCCCAATTAACGGAATGACTTGAAATTTGGAACTGAACACACTATAAGGATCCGACACGAACAATTTCGATCAAATGCAATTCAAGATGGCGGCGAAAATGTTGTCAAAAACAGGGGTTTTTCGCGATTTTCTCGAAAACGGCTCCAACGATTTTTATCAAATTTATACCTAAAATAGTCATCGATAAGCTCTATCAACTGCCACAAGTGCAATATATGTAAAAATTTCAGGTAAAGTTTCAGGAAATGTCTATGCAAAGTTTTATATTTCCAATTATCAGGCTTCAGATACAATTTAAACGAAATATTCCAAGTGGAAAAGATTGATCATGAAAATCCCTACAATTAATGTTTTGTAACATTTCCACTTAGAATTGAAAATAAGCTCGAAATTCGAGAAAAAGTGATTATTCAATTGCAAACTGTTGGCAACTGTTGGTTCTATTAAATCATTCACTATGAAGAGATAGCAGACTTCGTGTGTCTCCAGCGTTATTGTCCTGTCAAGCTGGCAGCTGGCCAGATCTTTGAATAGTAGACTTGAGATGCGCGGGAACACTAGCGTCAGGTGATCAATTTTCATAACGGCAAGGGAAGTTGTGTGAGTGCGCCACACCAGATTTTTATAGTAAGATTTCAAGCACTGGTCCCGAAGTAGTTGCACAAAATAGCCAATAAAATTTAACCACCGTTAAAAGTCGTCATTGTATTGCCGTCACATTGGTTATTCAATGACAGCATTTCACAGCGGTTAAATTTGATTAACTATTCATCCATCTGACTTTCAATTTCGTTAGAAATGATCTCCCTGAAATAAAAATACAGATTGTTTTCAAAATCGATGAATTTATTAATATTCAAATGCACAGTTTTTATTTTCTTAATAACCATATAAAACATGTTACGAATAAAAAGCTGGAGACAAACATTATTAATGATTATCAAGTTCTCTTCTAAAATTTATTTCTGAAATACAGGATGAATATGCTGAATATATTATTATATATATTTCATTAAACAAAATAAAAGCTCATAATGAAAATTACTAAAATAGGCTATATCAATTTTTGTTGCAGAAAATAAATATACACCTAAAACACATACAGTACTAAATAATTTAAATAAGATATTAAGTTGACAATCTAGAAGCTTAAAATAATAGTAATACTTAACTAGAGTATGACTAGATTTAATACATTGCATGAATGTAAACGATATACATTCATTATAATTTTAAAATAACTAAACTTTTAATTTTAGTCAAATAACATGGACAGCAACACAACACTAAATTTAAATTTGGCAAATGAAACAGTAAATTAATAAGAAACCTTATTGGGGATTAGTTAAATTTTATCATATTTAAAATACATGAACATATTTGTACTAACTTGGCATAAATATAGTACATTATGGAGCTCATTTTTTCATTACAATTGAATTTATAGTAATAATATATTTCTAGAAAGAGTGATGAAATTATTTCAAATTAATACATGTGTACATTTTCCTGGATTTTGAGACTGTTGAGTTCCTTTTTGGTCCATCAAATTCTATGAAATAAAAATTTAAACTTCTGGTGAATTATTTCAATTTTCATCATTAGTCAGCAATTTTTTAAGATTTTATTTTGATTAAGCACACATAATGATAGAATAATGTGGGAATTTTATAAACGTCCTAGGAAACTTCTTTCACAAGTTTTTAAGGGGATTCAAAATAAATTTGAAGACTTCATAGAGAAATCTTGAATCCAAGTGATGATAATATAAAGTAATTGAGCTTATAATATTTACTCTTATTTCTTCAATAACAAATTATTTTTGTTTTACAAAATTTTCTGTGAAAATTCACTGAAAGGTTTTGCTAGATTTGTCTATCATTCTATACCGTACAACAGAGTTTGGCTTAAGTCCTATGATACTGCTTTATTTGAACTATTTCAATATTTTCAAGCATTTTTTCCTATTAAAAACACAAACATTTTTGAGTTTCCAAAAAATCAGTAGAATGCATTGCTTCAACAGTGTCAACATCTAACAAATGAAAAATATTTTAAAAAAGCTTTGAATTGAAACATCTAGCAAGCAATTTTCCATTGGTGAACACAGAGTGCATTGAGTGAGGTATAGCTTTGGAGTAAAGTTCAAATTTTAAGGTCGTCCATTGAGGTGATCTGTACTTTTTAAATAGCAGAGAACCTGAGAGCTTTCAGGTATAGAGTATTATAAACCTGAGGTAGAACAAGGTATAAGACCAGAATAGATATAATCAACATCAATAGAAAGCCTTCTTTACTGAATTAACTGGCTCTCTGTAATGGTGGACCCCCAATTTAAAACCCAAAAAGCTACCATTTTCCTCAGGACACTCTGTGTTATGAAGCCCTTCATTATTCTGAAAACATTGTATTGTTTCGACAATATTTTAATTGACAAAGTTTGGTTGGACTAGGTAGTAATTTTCTGAAATAAAACAGTACAATACTTTACATTGTAAAGCTTTCAAAGTGATTTCTACTTTTATCCAAACCTTCAATATTGTAAAGCTTCAAAGGATATTGATATTTTTTCAAATCCTTCAATTGTAAAGCATCTAAATAATTAATATTTTCCCAATTCATTTTAAAATTTTTGCGAGTCAAAATCATACATTCTGCGGAAACCTTGTCTCATGGAGTAAAACAAACTTCATAATAATTTCATTAGTACCTACACAAAAAATTGAAATTTGAATGTTTTCCAAAAAGATGACTATATTCACGTTGGCTCATGAATTTGATATTTTAAACTATCAATTATGTATCAACTACACAATTTCTCTTTTGAAATACATCTTTGTATAAGTTTATATTATGATAATAAGGTTTATTAAGTCCTCAAATTAAACTTTTATTGTTCTACAGATTAAACAAAAAACTAGCGGTTTCTCAAGTTGATATAAGTGCAGTTAATACTTTTGCAGAACCATGTGTTTCCTATGTTGAAAAATAATAATACTTTTATCAGAGTGCCTCATATTTTTAATATGTTCATTTTTTGCAAAAGTATGTTTTATCTTTCTGAATAATACTTTTCTAGGAGTGATTCATTTCTTGATTACTTTCTAACCTAGTAGTGTTTCATATATTGACAAATCAAACTTTATCAGAGTATTTATTTATTATCTTGCTCATAATAATACTTTAACAAGAAGTTTCTCTCGTTTTGATAAATCATACATCCATTCAGTGAGGTCCACGTTATAATGGCATTGGAGAAAGATAGGAGAACAACGTTGCCGATCCTCTGTCTTGCTAATGCCTTCTATTGACGGTAGCTGATACAGGTTTATTGATGTAAACGGTTCATTCTCGTTTAAAATGATCAATTATATTTTATTAAAGCAAGAAATTATATTTTTCAATAATTTCATAATTAAGATGAAATATTTTGTTAATTAATTATCAATTCTACATTGTTAAAATACGATCTTGCAACGGAGTAAAGCGAGAAAGAGATCCGCTTTGTTCAATGATAGACAAGGATATCAATACAATTGATAATCAAACACTGCCATTATAACGTGGACCTCACTATAGAATTTCTTATCTTGCTGGATAATACTCCAAGAAGCGTTTTGTATCTTGATAAATCAAACTTTTACCCTAAGGCCGTTTGCACAGTGGCAGTTTAAACTAAATTTCATTTTAAACTGGATTAATCCGTATCAAGTCTCGTTTGTTATAATGTGATTCATTTTGAGTGTAAGCCACCAGCTGATTAAATTCAGTTTAAGCTTTGACTGTGCAAACGGCCCTTAAAGTATCAATTTCTTACCTTACTGAATACATTACCAAAAAGTGTTTCTTACTTTGATAAAAAGAATCGACCAAAGAGTGTTTGTAAACATACATAATGAAGGAAGAAAATGTGATGGCTGCCATAAGTTGATGACAGTTTATGGCGATTTTTCGGTGGTTTATGGCCCATCACATCATGGTTTATGGTTTACATGATTATACACTTTCCTTTCTCAGCCCAGGGGTTGTTCTTCTTGTCGGGGGCGTGTATCAGAGGATCGTTCTTCTCATTCTCCTCCACGTATTCCCGCATGCTGTGGAAAGAGACAGAAAATAACCAGAATTAGAGGAGGTTTGTAAACGAATTAACAAGGTTTGGATGACAAAATTCGGATTAAAACACAAGAATAAAATACAAAAATCTGGTGTGGCGCACTCACACAACTTTCCTTGCCGTTATGAAAATTGATCACCTGACGCTAGTTTTCCCGCGCTTCTCAAGTCTACTATTCAAAGATTTGAGCCAGCTGGTGACGGGGCAATAACGCTGGACACACACATGAGGTCTGCTATCTCTTCATAGTGAATGATTTAATAGAATCAATAATAATTTGCAATTGAATAATCACATTTCCTCGAATTTAAAGCTTATTTTCGATTTTAGGTGGAAATGTTACTGAACATTAATTGTAGAGATTTTCATGCTCAATCTACTCCACTTGATTTTTTTTTGTTTCAATTGTATCTGAAGCCTGATAATTGGGAATCTATCTGCATTGATGGGGCGGAGCTCCTGAAATTTTTACAGATATGGGACTTGTGGCAGTTGATAGAGCTCTTATCGATGACTATTTTAGGTATGAATTTGATCAAAATCGCTGGAGCCGTTTTCGAGAAAATCACGAAAAACCCTGTTTTTGACAACATTTTCGCCATTTTAGCCGCCATATTGAATTGCATTTGATTGAAATTGTTCGTGTCGGATCCTTATAGTGAAAGGACCTTAAGTTCCAAATTTCAAGTCATTCCGTTAATTGGGAGATGAGATATCGTGTACACAGACGCACGCGCGCACACACACACACACACACACACACACACACACACACATACAGTCCAATACCCAAAGCAATACTTTCCTTACCTATGGTAATAGGGCAAGGAAAGTAAAAAATGTATTTCGAAATTAGGTTCTTTCTATTCACTGTACTCTCTAAATATTTTTGATAAATATACTGAGTGAAAAAGAACTGCTGAAACTAGAAAATATAACTATAGTGAGTGTGTACAATGGCAGTGTTTGATTGGCAATGTTATTGCTATCCTTGTCTATCATTCAACAAAACGGATAGCGCTACCTCTTTCTCGCTTTGCTCTGTTGCCAGATCGTCTTTTAACAATATAGAATTAATAATTAATTAACAAATTATTTAAAATATAATCGATGATTTTAAACGAGAATGAACAATTTATATGACATTAATAACCCTGTATCAGCTACCCTCTATAGAACGCATTGACAAGACAGAGGATCGACAACGTTGTTCTCCTATCTTTCTCCACTGCCATTATAACGTGGACTTCACTATAGAAACAACCCTTTCCTTATTATAGAAGAAAATGTTTTGTGTTGCACGACAATCTCTTGAAACTTCGAGAGACTTGTAAAGCTAGGGCCTCATTTGTTCAGTTGTGTGTTCTTCTCCTACTTCTTCTTCTTCCTCCTCTTCTCCACCATCTGCTATTTCTTTTTCTTCTCCTCGAACTTATTCACCTTCCTATCTTCTCTCTTTTTCTCTACCTCCCTTTCTACCTTCATTTGTCAGTTGCACGTGTACTGTTTTTTTGTATCTTTTTTCTTCTTCCTCTTCTCCACTATCTGCTTCCTCGTTTTCTTCTCCTCAATCTCATCTACATTTCTATCTTCTCTCTTTTTCTCTTCCTCCCTTTCCACCTTAATTTGTTCAGTTGTGTGTGTCAGAGCACGTGAATTTTTTTTTTGTTTCTCTCTTCTTCGTCTTCTTTTTCTTCATCTTCTTCGTCCTCTTCTCCACCATCTGCTTCTTCTTTTACTTCTCTTCAATCTCATCTACATTTCTATCTTCTCTCTTTTTCACCACCTCCCTTTCTACCATCATTTGTTCAGTTGAGTGAGTCAGAGCACGTGTACTGTTTTTTTTTTTGTTTCTTTCTTCTTCTCCTTCCTCTTCTCCACTATCTGCTTCTTCTTTTACTTCTCTTCAATCTCATCTACATTTCTATCTTCTCTCTTTTTCTCTACCTCCCTTTCTACCATCATTTGTTCAGTTGTGTGTGTCAGAGCACGTGAATTTTTTTTTTGTTTCTCTCTTCTTCGTCTTCTTTTTCTTCATCTTCTACAATTTTTGTCTACCTCCTTTTCTTGTACTTGTTTGGAACGTGCCTTTTTCTAAGTGTTCAAAGCTACTTAGCTCTCTTCATATATGATGGTTAGGTGTTTCATCAACCATGTAGAATACTGAAAGACTTTTGCTAAAAGATTCAGTGTGTTGCCCTCTATAGAGGATAACTGGTACCGGTACATTATATCTGACATAAAATTAACTGTTCATTCTCGTTTAAAGTAACCAATTATATTTTATTCGTTCAGATAATTGACCGAGCGAAGTGAGGTCTAAGATTCAACGGTTTGGCATTTCTCTTTGTTTGAATGTTTATATGTTGCGCATTAACGGCAAAACGCGGTAATAGATTTTCATGAAATTTGACAGGTATGTTCCTTTTTGAATTGCGCGTCGACGTATATACAAGGTTTTTGGAAATTTTGCATTTCAAGGATAATATAAAAGGAAAAAGGAGCCTCCTTCATACGCCAATATTACCGTAAAAATCAGACTATAGAATTATTTATCATAAATCAGCTGTCTAGTGGACTATAATACTACCCGTTCAAAAACATCTAACATCTTGAAAATGTATCTTTCCATTTTAACGTAAGTAGACAGTTGACTATAATACTACCCGTTCAAAAACATCGAACATCTTAAAAATTGTATCTTTCCATCAACGTTGTAGACAGTTGCAGCCAGACCTGATAACAGCGCTCACACTCACATTCCAGGACGACACATCACGGTACGATAGGACAGAAAGCTCTTTATTTATTTAGGATTTTTCTAGACATTTTTAATTGAAAATTATTTATTGATTTTTGAGAAAACAAGGCAACAGGTCAATGTAACTCACTGAGCGCGAGGTATACTGTTCACAGAACTACTAGTATAGTTTATAATGATAAAATTATGAATAAAAGGAAGAATAGGTTAGATACGAATAAATATGGTATATAAACACATGTAATGAGATAAACAAATGAATAAAATCATAGAGAACAGATAGCATAAGGAGATATCCCATGGTATAGGGCGTTCAAGTTTCAAATTTCACTGCTAACTTGATCAACAACAAGTCGTACAGTGAGGTCCACGTTATAATGGCAGTGGAGAAAGATAGCAGAACAATGTTGCCTATCCTCTGTCTTGTCAATGCCTTCTATAGACGGTAGCTGATACAGGTTTATTGATGCAATATTAACTGTTCATTCTCGTTTAAAATAATCAATTATATTTTATCAAGCACGAAAACAATTATTCCGCACTCGCCTACGGCTCGTGCGTAAACGTTTCTTTCGGTGCAGCAAACTGTCACTTTGCGCACTAGTTGCACAAATAACTATTTTCAATAATTTCATAATGGATTTTCATAATTAAGATGAAATATTTTGTTAATTAATTATCAATTCTACATTGTTAAAAGACGATCTAGCAACAGAGCAAAGTGAGAAAGATATAGCGCTATCTGCTTTGTGGAATGATAGACAAGGATAGCAACACCAATGTGTTTTTTCTGGCTCTAAATGTTGTCAAATTACGCAAAAATGTTCCAATTAATGGTGATTTGAGTGTGATATTTTTGGGTTTTATTCTGTTTTTAACCGTCAAAATTTAAAATTCTTAGTTTTCGTTGTTTTTTAGTGAAAATGGACTAAATTGTAGGAAAGTGAAACCATAACCCTATTCCGGACTTTTAAAATGTTATCTAAATTTGGGAGAGAAATAGTACAAGGAGTATCCTTAGTTTTTCTCTCCCAATTTTTTGGTAGAGAGTTAGTGGGGAGGATATTTTTAATATTCTTTCCGAAGAATGGACATTGATATGTCCAAAGCTCCGCCAATTTATGTAGATGCATAACAATATGATTATTATCTATAGTTATTATATTACAAATTGCTTTTTCATATCATTTATACAGTTCAATAATTATTTTCTTAGTCTATATTATGTAAATTCATCTATAATTTTGCTGTATTGTAAGCTATTGTATATAAGTGTATAAGCCAGTATATATTGTAATCTACATAAATAAAGTACTCAATCAATCAGTGCTACTTTGTAAAAATTATAAATAAATGTTAATCAAATACTGCCATTATAACATGGACCTCACTATATAGTGACATGTGATTGGATGTCTTGTATGCCAGAAATAATCCAATAATAAACTTGCAAATGTCATAGTGCAGTCTATACACTTCAGAATATCAGCATTGATTTAATGGGGCGCATTTATGTTATAATGCAAGGATTGCTGACATTTTAAAGTGAATATCACTGTAGAGAAACTTTGCTTTTAGTAGAAAGTTGGGACTTGTATCTCTTCAGAACACTTGAAGTTGATTCAATTATATACAGGAAGGTCCACGTTAGAATGGCAGTGGGGAAAGATAGAAGTACATCGTTGCCGATTCTCTGCCTTTCATAGAAGATAACTGATACAGGTATATCTGTTGTAATATCAACTGTTCATTATTGTTCAAAATAACCAATAATTCTTTGATTCATTCAATAAGTTTATTGTTCAAAATAAGTATTTCTCTATTGATTGATACAATAAGTACATCATCGAAATGATAGGGAGAGAAAAAATAAGGTAACATTGCGCTATTCCTCTCCCAAATTTAGATAAGGTTACACATAGTCCGTAATAGGATAATATAATAATATAAATCCTATACTATTAAACGAGCAACTTCTGTTTATATGTTTGTATTTCACCGGATCTCGAAAACGGCTCTAACGATTCTCACGATATTCAGAACATAGGTCTATAATATAAAAATTCGATTGCATTGGGTCTCATACCAGGGAAAACTCGCTGATTGATTGATTGAGTACTTTATTTGAAGTACATTGAAAGGATAGCTGAAGGACATTAAAAGGATAATTATCATTCATCCTTGGAAAAACAGCTGATAATAATTATTTCGTCGTCTGTTGGTGATGGAAGTGAGTGAGCGAGTTCATGTGTGTGGGACTGTGTCAAAATTATGACTCAGCTGTTGAACTTTTGTAATCATTCAATCAGGTACTTAGTGCCGGTTGCAAAAAAGCCGGGTTATTTTCAATCCTGATTAATTCCAATAGATCCATCTTTTTGAAATGGTCTTCTCTGATTTGGCTAACGTGAAATTAATCAGGATTAGAATTAAACCAGCTTTTGTGCAACCGGGCCTTTGTGAGGGAAATTTTTGCATTCCTCTGGGAATTAATCTCAATTTACTGTGATTAGATAGAACATTTTCTGTATGAACTATGAATGTTATTATAATTTCTTCTTTCGTAATACATTTTTACTTTCCTTGCCCTATTACCATAGGTAAGGAAAGTATTGCTTTCCAAAAAAAAATTAAGGTACCCTGATTTCAAGTTTTCTATACGTTTCAAGTCCCCCTGAGTCCAAAAACATGATTTTTGGGTGTTGGTCTGAGTGTGTGTATGTGTGTGTGTGTGTATGTGTGTATGTCTGTGAACACGATAACTCCATTCCTAATCAACCGATTGACTTGAAATTTTAAACTTATGGTCCTTATACCATGAGGACCCGACAATAAGAAATTCAATAAAATTGAATTCAAGATGGCGGAAAAAATGGCGGATAATTACTAAAAAACCATGTTTTTCACGTTTTTCTTGAAAACGGCTTTAACGATTTTCTTCAAATTCATACCATGGATAGCTATTTATAAGCCCTATCAACTGGCATGAGTCTCATTTCTGGGAAAATTTCAGGAGCTCTGTAATATTCTAGAGAAAAATGGCGGATAATGACGAAAAAACCATGTTTTTCAGGGTTTTCTCGAAAACGGCTCTAACGATTTTCGTCAAATTTATACCATAGATAGCTATTTATAAGCCCTATCAACTGGCATGAGTCTCATTTCTGAGAAAATTTCAGGAGCTCTGTAATATTCTTGAGAAAAATGGCGGATAATGACGGAAAACCCATGTTTTTCACGGTTTTCTCGAAAACTGCTCTAACGATTTTCTTCAAATTTATATCATAGATATATGTTTATATATATTACTAACTAACTTATATCATATTAGTAAATACTTACTAACAAAATTATATCATATATCTATAAGCCCTATCAACTGGCATCAGTCTCATTCCTGGGGAAATTTCAGGAGCTCCGTAATATTATTGAGAAAAATGGCGGATAATGACTAAAAACCATGTTTTTCACGATTTTCTCAAAAACGGCTCTAACGATTTTTTCAAATTCATACCCTGTATAGTTATTTATCAGATCTATCAACTGGCATGAGTCTTTTTCCTGAGAAACTAATGGGGGGTCCACCCCATCCTTGAGAAATGGACTTTGTAACCTCCTTCTCGTGCATGAGGTAGGTAGAGCAGTTTATAAAAAGAACACAGTCATAGTCAAGTTATTTCATCTGTAGAACAGCTGTTTTGACGACTTTTAAAAAAATCATCGAATTTCACAATTTACACAAAGGAAAAAGTACTCTGAAAACAATTATAATACACACATATAAAGTAGTCTGATCGTAGTTGCAAATATGTTGCCGCCAATCGTCATTATGTTATTCCCCTAAATTATTCTCGTTTGAGAATGAGGCTTGCAGTTCAATGAGCAAGGAAAGTTGTGTGAGTGTACCACACCAGATTTTTTATGCTTTTGTACTCCACAGCGAAGCTCGGTCCCCGATATTTATATTTTATTCGTCGAGAAATTTATTCTCCAATGATTTGATTATAAATAAACTACCAGAATTTAATCTAAATTTATAATAAAATAATGAAAATACATATTTACTTGTGAATAAGATATATTTGAGATAGAATTGCTTACTAACAATAATCAATATGACATCAGGTATCTTGAAACACAGCTACCTACTATAGAAGCTAGAGGAAGAAGAGAATTGGCAAGCATGCCGTCCTAACCTTTCGTCTGACTTAATAACGTGCATCTATTCACAGATCTATATTTATAGCAGCATGTCCCATAGTTCTGTTGTGTAATATAGAATGATACGGTACCCTATATTATACGTGAATGTGTGACGTCAGAATATTCAATGCATGCAAATTCAATTTGCGAAGATGTGATAGTGGTATGAAAGCACATCACAAATATGAAGAGAGAGAGAGAGAGGAAGAAAGATAGGTATGTAGGTAGGGGTTCAGGGAGAGAAAGAAGCATATGTTTGACTGAATAAAGGAGGGAGATAGAGAAAGACTGAGTGACAACAAGATAGAGTTAGTATAAGAGAGAGAGTGAGAGAAAGTAAGAGGAAGAAAGATAGGTATATAAGTAGTGGTTTAGGGAGAGAAAGGAACATGTGTTTGATTGAATGAATGACGGAGAGAAAGAAAGACAGTGACAGCAAGATAGATAGAGAGAGAGATACAGTCTAAGAGTATATTACTGATATAGAGAAATGACAATGAAAGAATGATAGAGAGCGGTTTAGATAGAGAAAAGAGAGTTTGTTTGATTGAATAATAATGAGAGTGAGAGAAAGAGAGACCGATTGATTGATTGAGTACTTTATTATTTATGTAAATTACAATATATACTGGCTTATATACTTATATACAATAGCTTACAATACAGCAAAATTATAGATGATTTTACATAATATAGACTAAGAAAATAATTATTGAACTGTATATGATATGAAAAAAGCAATTTTTAATAACTATAGATAATATAACTATGCATCTACATAAATTGGCGGAGCTTTGGACATATCAATGTCCATTCTTCGGAAAGAATATTAAAAATATCCTTCCCACTAAGTCTCTACCAGAGAGAGAGAGAGATACAGTATAAGAGTGTATTACTGATATAGAGAAATGACAAAGGAAGAATGACAGAGAGCGGTCTAGGTAGAGAAAAAAGAGTTTGTTTGATTGAATAAATGAGAGTAAGAGAAAGAGAGAGACATAGTATGACAGAAAAAGAAGATTCGATTTCTTTATTTATGTATGTTACAATAATTACTGGCTTATACACTAATTTACCTTAAATGACGGTAATGCTAATTATTCAACGAATTTTACAAAGTATAAAAAATAATCGATGAGAATAAAGATTAAATGCAATTAGAATAACGATAATATTAAATTGTAATGTAAATTCATAAATCGGCGTTGTTTCAACAAATAATTGTCGATTCTCTTAAGAAGAATATAAAATAATATCCTTCCCATAAACACACGACCGGGAGAAAGTGAGTGAGAGAGTAAGATAGATTGATTATATGCCTTTATTAGGGCGGAGTTAGGACTCAAGGTCCTCTCTGTCACACAACCCTAGAGAGAGAGTGAGAGAAAGTAAGAGGAAGAAAGATAGGTATATAGGTTTAGGGAGAGAAAGGAGCATGTGTTTGATTGAATGATGAGGGAGATAAAGAAAGACTGAGTGACAGCAAGAGAGATAGAGATACAGTCTAAGAGTGTATTACTGATATAGAGAAATGACAAAGGAAGAATGATAGAGAGCGGTTTAGGTAGAGAAAAGAGAGTTTGATTGAATAAATGAGAGTCAGAGAAAGAGAGAGACATGTCATAGTATAAGAGGAAAAGAAGAGAGAGAGAGAGGGCGAGAAGTGAGTGAATATGTATGACATGTGCTAAACGAATTTACATATATGCCGTTGTCATATGCATGCAAATGAAATAAGAGCAGACGTAATACGGCCACAAGAGGTGCATCTATTGAATTAGGTTGTATTGTAGAGTAGGAGGGAGATAGTGAAATAAGGCAGAGTAAGAGAGAGAGATATTGAATTGGGTAGGTAGTATTGTAGAGTAGGAGAGAGAGATAGTGAGATAAGGGAGAGTAAGAGAGAGAGAGATTGAATTAGGTATTATTGTAGAGTAGAGAGATGGTGAAATATGGGAGAGTAAGAGAGAGATATTGAATTAGGTAGTATTGTAGAGTAGGAGATAGTGGGATAAGGGAGAGTGAGTGAGGGAGAAAGAAAGACACTGAGAGAGTGAGAGAATGTAGAAGAAAATCAAGAAGAATGAAACATCTATTGTTCTAAAAAGTGCTACAATTGTGAGAGAATGCAAATGTGTAACGATGAATATGACAAAATGATTTTGTTTTTAAAAACATTTCAATATAGTGAGGTCCACGTTATAATGGCAGTATTTGATTAGCATTGGTGTTGCTATCCTTGTCTATCATTCGACAAAGCAGAAAGCGCTATCTTTTACTACCTCCACAACGTTGCCAGAACGTTTTTAACAATGTAGAAATATTAATCAATTAAGAAAATATATTCAATCTGGAATCTGAAATTTATTATTTAATAATCGAAAAATAATTATATTCTCTTGAAGAATAAAATATAAATATGGTCCTCTCATGTTCAATCTCTTTCTAGGAGATTAAGCTCAGCTGCATATGCAATGTCCAGGCTAAGGAGGGTTTTAGTTCATGAGGCAGTGATCTCTGCTTACTATGGATATTAATGAGTCATTACTGTCTTATGGGATATTACTGTGGGGAGGATCAAGATTCTCTGCCTCTATCTTCTGTGCCCAAAAGAGAGTCCTAAGAATCATATTTAAGAAGCCACCCCGTTTCTCATGTAGATCGCTATTCAAAGATAATAGAATTTTGACAGTTCCTAGTCTCTATTTATACAATCTGGAAATCTTTGCTTATAAAATGAAAGATGATTGGCTGACAGGTGTGGATGTTCATCAACACAATACAAGATACAGGGGCTTAGTCAGAGTTGAACAGCACAGGACAGGGTTTTATGAGCACAACCCAAATTACATTGGCAAAGAAGTTTCAACTGTTTACCACCGAATATTAAAGCTGCCCAAACCCTAAACTCTTTTAAGACTAATCTAAAATGTTGGCTATTAGAGAAATGTTTTTATGAGTGGCGAAGTATCTTCGACCATTGAATACGTTGCATTGGTTATAAATGTTGTATGGTCTTAGATATAGGCTATTTGTTGTTTTATTATTTGTGTTATGATGTACGATATTGTTTTATTATGTACAAAATTGTTGTGTTTTGTGTCAATATGTTGTTTTCTCTTTATTGTATGACTATTGTCCATATGGTGCTTGTCACTATCCATGACAGTATTGTCACAAAGTGAATTTTTGTGACGGATGGAGAGCCGTCGTCTAGTGTAAAATTAGCGAATTTATTCTGTTTTAGAATTAGAATAGGGTCGACTTCCAGATATATCTGGTTGGACTTGGAGTAATGTACGCACATTATCACCATCGTCGCCAATCCCTATGAATCAGCAGCAGCTGTATCATCAAAACGATAAGCGGCTACCGATCGGGTTGGTATCGCTCTTCATGAAATTTCTGGAATAGAAATATTGTTTACCGGCCTGAATTAGTGTAGCATTAATTATCATTGTCATCAGTAGCTGCACCCTTAGCATCAGGAGCAGCTGAGTCAAACCCTGTCACATGACCAGTGGCGTGATCGTCTTTTCAGACTCTCATTGTCGGGGAGTCTCTTTTCCCCCGCCTCCTAATTTTCAGCGACCCCGTGCTGCTTCAAGAAGACCTGGGAGAGAGCAGTTGTTCGGTGAACGGTTTGTGTACGGCCGCGTTCCGAGCGGCGCTCCTAATAGTGGTGTACTAGAGGGTTAATATTCTATTCTGTATTTTAGTGAATGGAATGAATATTGTATGTCGAATTGCCGACTGTATTTGAAGATAGAACTTCCTGGGGATTTTCTTTCTTGTCGGTTATTTTTCCTAAATTCGTATCACTGGGGGTGAACGAGTTATCCTTGGTTTTGAAACCTGTAAGGGATCTCAGTTTGTGCTACGAATAGTTGAGTGGGAATTTAGCTAGGCTCTTAAAGCAGATTTTTTTGAGGGCTTAATTCTTAAGTCTCGACTCTGTCGCTTCACGACGTTTTTAACTTATAGTACGGGAAGTGGGAATCGGTTCGCTATTCTCCGTATCATATCCACGTCGATTCAGGTATTGTATGTCAGGACTGGTAGTCCGTATATTTTTCCTTCTCTGTAGTAAGGTGGCCTTTAGTTAAAGAGTAATTTTTCTCCATTGAATTTTTATTCTTGTAGGGAAATCCCTGTCCTTTTGAGATAGTTCTACTCAATTAATTTTTTTCTTGTAGGGAAATCCTGTCCTTTTTGAGAATAGTTCTACTCATTAATTTTTATTCTTGTGGAAAATCCCTGTTCCTTTTGAGAATAGTTTTCTCGATTAATTTTTGTCCCTGCAGAGAATTATATCATTCATAGTAAGTTTTCCTTGCTTGGTTTTCATACTATAGAGTGGCCCAGTATTTTAACTTTTCTTAGCAGTTTCTGACTTGCTGTAATACCTAGTAGGAAATTCCAATCATTTCCTTGAGAACTCAGGTACAGCTTGAGTTCGTCCTTGTCGAAGTTGGTAGACTGCGACGTCCTTTCTCTTTCTTTCTCTTCACTTTCCTATTCTAAAATCCTTCTAGCTCTCAGGTACAGCTTGAGGACTTCCTCGCCGAAGTTTCTAGACTGCGGCATCCTTTCTCTTAATTCTTCCTGTGTTGAAATCCTTCCTGATCTCAGTTCCAGATTCGAGATCGTCCTAGTCGCGGGTTTTCAGACCCGCGAATCCTTTCTAAAATTCTTAGAAACCTGTCTCCTTCAATAGCAAATATTATTTGCTGGTTTTACCTGTGGAAAATTCACGAATTTTCCCGTGATCTCAGTTGCAAATTAGAGATCGATCTTTTGGTAGTCCTTAGACTGGCAATTACTTGGAAAAGTCTATTGAAATCTTTTCCTGAATTAGGAGTCTCTGACTCGATATTTTCCTTGTGGAAAATCCTGGAAAAATCCTTTCCTACCCTGACAACGACAGACTGTTGTCTTCCCGATATTATTCTACAGACTGTGTCTGTGAAAAATCTTTTCTATCCTCTCATAATAGTCGACATACTGCCTATTGATTTAAAAGCGTTTCGGACGATTGAGAGTGATTCCCATACCCTTAAGGGCAGTCACAGACTGGCCCTTAATAACCGGCGCGCAGTCATCAGATTAGCCGCGGAAATCCTGTTTAGCAGTTTCAGAATTGCTGAAAATCCTTTCGCAGCTGCAGGCTCGCGATTCAGAAATCCGACACCCGAAACCTCATCCTCCAACTTTAGTAATCATATAATTGAAATTTATATACTGTATTTAGCTAGCAGGTCCAGCTTGCTGAGAGCTAGAGCGCAATTCTCAGATTGCGGATTATTGAGCAGATATTTATTTGCTGTAGAGTATAATATCTTATTATTGATTCTCTTTTCCCTATACCCTGTACCGTATACCTCATACCCTGCACCATATTCTCTATAACTTACACCCTATATCGTGCTCTATTTGACGATATCTTAAATACCACTAACAACTCCCTAGTTCCGCCATACCGTTACTCCATACCCTCACCTTAACCCCATAGAAAAACCACATCCCGGGCTTGCAGGAACAGCTTGCTCGCCGTCAATTCGCAGTTGGTTCAGATTGCGTACTACCTTTATAAATAGAATTATTGGTAGGGATCTGATAATCAGATCCGTCTCCTTGTATGGGTTATCTTAATCTCCCTTAACACCCACCCTATCAAAAGGCCGAGGGCCGAATTGGCCAGCAACGGCACGGGCAAACACTCTTCCCCTGAAAGTAAAAATCTCGCGAAAGAAGCAGAGGGTAAAGAATCAGGATAGAGGGAGAAGTGTAGGTCCGGTAACTCCACCTGTCAGTACAGCTACTGACCCCGACCCATACCCGACTGTAGCTAGTCCGCGTCGTAGCAATACTTCGCAATTATTAGTAAACCTAGAGGGTGGAATAGGACATGCTAATAAAACTGACGTCTCCAAACGTGGGGCTAAGACGTCTGGCGCCCAAGAAAATCGCGAAGAGGGTTTAGGTGAATCCCAATCTGCGATGAGTGTACACGGAGTACCGTTTTACTTTCCCTTTCTTTTCAGATTACTCCATACCTGTGTTGCTGTCGGCTAGGGGCTGTCGTTATCGTGTTATCGGGAGATAACGAGCGACGAAGTCTATTGCTAATTGCTGTTCTAACAGTTGGAGCAACAGGTTATTTCTTTTTCAGCGTTAGGTGATGCTTATCTTGTGGCTTCGAGAAGCCTGACCTACTGCACTAATTATTCTTCTTTTCAGCTTGACATTCTTCTTCATCTCTCTCTTTATTTGTCCTGTTATCTTCTCTCTTTCACTTCCTTCTTGTTTTCTTGAGTGCTGTACTTCAAGTGTGTGATCTTGGGTTCAACACGGGGTCAACCGGTACCTCGGATGCTGTATTTTCTTCTCATTGCCAACCCCCCCCCCCTCCTTAGTAGGAGTGGGGTGTCACAAAGTGAATTTTTGTGACGGATGGAGAGCCGTCGTCTAGTGTAAAATTAGCGAATTTATTCTGTTTTAGAATTAGAATAGGGTCGACTTCCAGATATATCTGGTTGGACTTGGAGTAATGTACGCACATTATCACCATCGTCACCAATCCCTATGAATCAGCAGCAGCCGTATCATCAAAACGATAAGCGGCTACCGAGTCGGGTTGGTATCTTCTTCTTCATGTGCCGTCTCCATGGCGGAGGTTGGCTATCATGATGGCAATTTTCACCCTGCTTACAGCTGACTTGAAAAGTTCATTTGAGGTGCACTTGAACCAATCCCTTAAATTGCGCAACCAAGATATCCTTCTTCGCCCCACTGACCTCCTACCTGTTATTTTGCCTTGCATAATGAGGTGCAATATTCCATACTTGTGACCTCTCATTATGTGACCCAGGTACCTTAATTTGCGCTCCTTGATTTCACCAATGAGTTGCAGTTTCTTACCCATTCTCCTCAGAACCTCTTCATTTGTAACATGATCGGTGTATGAGATTCTCAGCATTCTGCGATAGGTCCACATCTCAAAGGCTTGTATTTTCTTCTCACCCCATCTATTCAATGTCCATGCTTCCACACCATATAATAGTACAGGAAACACGAAACATTTAAGGAGACGCATTCGTAATTCAAGCTTGATGTCTTTTGATGTCAGTAAATTCTTGATCCTGATAAATGTGGAACGTGCTTTCTCTATTCTTATTCTGAGTTCTGAGCAGTTATCAGCATTGGAAGTTACCCGTGTCCCAAGGTACGTGTAGGAATCCACCCGCTCCAAACGGATTCCTTCAGCGAATAGATCCCCGATAGGAGGTTGGTCTTTGGTGATTACCATGTACTTTGTCTTTTTAGAATTTAGACTCAAACCACCTTCTTTACTTGCAGTAATGACACTGTTCAGCATCCTCTGGAGATCTTCCATATTTTCTGCCAGCAGTACAGTGTCATCCGCATACCTTAGGTTGTTGATAGGTGTGCCATTAACTCTTATACCTCCAGTCTCATCTTCTAGGGCCTTGCTGATGATTCTTTCGGAATAAATGTTGAAAAGGAGTGGTGAAAGCACACAGCCCTGACGAACCCCTCGTTTGATTTCCAGCTCTTCACTCAACTCAGATTGCACCCGTACTGTGGCCTTTTGGTTATAATACAGGTTCCTTATCAGGCGGGAGTCACGAGCATCCAATTGCATTTCTTTGAGGATATCTAGTAGCTTGTTATGTTGCACCTTATCAAACGCCTTGTTATAATCGATAAAACATGCAAATACTGGCTGATTCACATCCAGGCATCGCTGCAAAATTACGTTAAAAGCAAAAAGAGCCTCTCGTGTCCCCAAACCATTCCTGAAGCCGAATTGTGTATCAGATAAGTTCTCTTCTACCTTTTTGGAAATTCTCCGGTGTATTATTTTTAGGAATGTTTTCATTGTGTGACTCATGAGGCTTATCATGCGATAATCTTGACACTTTCTAGCATTTGTCTTCTTTGGGAGAGGTATAAAAATTGACTTCAGCCATTCAGTGGGAATCATACCAGTTTTGTAAATCTGATTATATAAATGTGTGAGTATTTTCACATAATCATCGTCAATGAGTTTGAGAATTTCTCCAGGGAGTTCGTCTGGACCTACAGCCCTTCCACTTTTGATGTTTTTTATGGCAACTTCAACTTCACTTTTTAATATATCTGGTCCAGATTCTTCACTATTATCACAGCAGAGGAGCTCCCTTTCGTCATTAAAAAGTTCCTGTATGTATACTTCCCATGACTTCAATTGATCTTTCACATCTAGAATTATCTTCCCATTATCATCAGTTAAATGGTATCTGCTTTTATTTTGCATTCCAGTGAACTGTTTTATTTTCTTATGCATGTTATGAGAGTCATTTAAGCGTTCTAAGTTTTCTATTTCATCACATTTTTGTTTTAACCATGCCTCCTTCTCTTTTCTACATTTGTATCGAATTTCGTTATGTATTCTCTTGTATCTTTGCTTGTCACCAGTTTTGAATTTCCGACGTTCTTCCATAAGATTGAGTATATCCTCTGTCATCCACTGCTTGCTCCTATGTGTCCTTTGGCAGTTGAGATAATTCCTACTTGGCTGTAGTAAAGCAGTCTTAAATTCCCTCCATATTGTTTCAGGCTCGACCACTCCACATATCTCATCATCTATAGATTCCAGCTTTCCATTAATTTCCTGACAAAGTCTTGATTTGAGGTTGACATTTTTGAGCTTCGTAGTGTCTATCCTAATGTGTGTATTTGATGGCTTTGTTTTTTTCAATCTAACTTTTATCTCTGCCACCAAAAGATTGTGATCGGAGTGAACATCAGCACCAGGATATGTTTTAGCACTTTTAATTGCATTTCTATACCTCTGGTTAATCATAATATAGTCAATCTGGTTCCGAATAATTCTCTCTTCTGAGTCCTGAGGTGATTTCCAAGTATAAAGTCGTCTTTTGGGTAGTTCGAAAAGGGTATTTGTGACAACCATATTGTTCTCCTGGCAAAATTGAAGAAGGCGATCTCCTCTCTCATTTCGTTCTCCCAGTCCAAAACGACCAATCCATTGGTTATGTTGACCTTCCCCAATCTTTGCATTCAGGTCACCCATGACTATAGTAACATCTTGATGTTTTATAACCTCCATCACACTATGTAGATCTTCATAGAACTTTTCTATTATCTCATCCTCTTTTTCTGCGGTTGGAGCATAGACTTGGATCAGATTCATTGTGCCAACGTCCAAATTCAACTGAAGAAGCATTACTCTGTCTGACAATGGTAAAAAGTTTTTAACTGCCTTTTTGATGGATTGGTCAATAATTACAGCTACACCATTGAGGTTTGAGCTTTCCGAACTACCTGAGTAATAAACAGTCTTATCCAGAACGTCTCTCTGTCCATTATCCTTCCATCTGCACTCACTGACACCCATCACCTGTATACTCAGTCTATTCATTTCCTGGATAACATTGTGCACCTTACCAATTTCAAGCATACTTCTTACATTCCAAGTACCTATTCTCAATTTACTTTTGAGGGTTTTTATCTTAGAAGCATTCATCAAAGTCGTCCCCCCCGGAGATCCGATTGGGGGACTTGAGACTCCGGACAATTTGATTTTGATGCCTGCCATCATGATTTTACTAGGGCAAATCACATTGATCTTTAATGTAGCGGTCGCCCGTTGCCATCTACATCCTTATGCCGTTTACCATTTAAACTGGTTTATCCGCCTTTGGGGCCGATTTCTCAACCCCAGGACAAAAGGGTGCCCTTCCCCTGCTGGTACATCCACCCGAAGCTGTTCTCCAGCAGAGGTCGCTTTAGCCGACGATTACTCGGCCTCCTTAGTCGCCTCTTACGACAGGCATGGAGTTACCATGGGAGTATTCTCACCCACCCCCTCCCACAGGGGGAGGGTTGGTATCGCTCTTCATGAAATTTCTGGAATAGAAATATTGTTTACCGGCCTGAATTAGTGTAGCAATTAGTATCATTGTCATCAGTAGCTGCACCCTTAGCATCAGGAGCAGCTGAGTCAAACCCTGTCACATGACCAGTGGCATGATCGTCTTTTCAGACTCTCATTGGTCGGGGAGCTCTTTTCCCCCGGCCTCCTAATTTTCAGCGACCCCGTTCTGCTTCAAGAAGACCTGGGAGAGAAACAGTTGTTCGGTGAACGGGTTTGTGTACGGCCGCATTCCGAGCGGCGCTCCTAATAGTGGTGTACTAGAGGGTTAATATTCTATTCTGTATTTTAGTGAATGGAATATTGTATGTTGAATTGCCGACTGTATTTGAAGATAGAACTTCCTGGGGGATTTTCTTTCTTGTCGGTTAGTTTTCCTAAATTCGTATCAATGGGGGTGAACGAGTTATCCTTGGTTTTGAAACCTGTAAGGGATCTCAAGTTTGTGCTACGAATAGTTGAGTGGGAAATTTAGCTAGGCTCTTAAAGCAGATTATTTTTGAGGGCTTAATTCTTAAGTCTCGACTCTGTCGCTTCACGACGTTTTTAACTTATAGTACGGGAAGTTGGAATCGGTTCGCTATTCTCCGTATCAGTATCCAAGTCGATTCAGGTAATTGTATGTCAGGACTGGTAGTCCGTATATTTTTCCTTCTCTGTAGTAAGGTGGCCTTTAGTTTAAAGAGTAATTTTTCTCCATTGAATTTTTATTCTTGTAGGGAAATCCCTGTCCTTTTTGAGAATAGTTCTACTCAATTAATTTTTATTCTTGTAGGGAAATCCCTGTCCTTTTTGAGAATAGTTCTACTCAATTAATTTTTATTCTTGTGGGAAAATCCCTGTTCCTTTTGAGAATAGTTTTCTCGATTAATTTTTGTCCCTGCAGAGAAATTATTATCATTCATAGTAAGTTTTCCTTGCTTGGTTTTCATACTATAGAGTGGCCCAGTATTTTAACTTTTCTTAGCAGTTTCTGACTTGCTGTAATACCTAGTAGGAAATTCCAATCATTTCCTTGAGAACTCAGGTACAGCTTGAGTTCGTCCTTGTCGAAGTTGGTAGACTGCGACGTCCTTTCTCTTTCTTTCCCTTCACTTTCCCTATTCTAAAATCCTTCTAGCTCTCAGGTACAGCTTGAGGACTTCCTTGCCAAAGTTTCTAGACTGCGGCATCCTTTCTCTTAATTCTTCCTGTGTTGAAATCCTTCCTGATCTCAGTTCCAGATTCGAGATTGTCCTACTCCTTTAATAGCAAATATTATTTGCTGGCTTTACCTGTGGAAAATTCACGAATTTTCCTGTGATCTCAGTTGCAAATTAGAGATCGATCTTTTGGTAGTCCTTAGACTGGCAATTACTTGGAAAAGTCTATTGAAATCTTTTCCTGAATTAGGAGTCTTTGACTCGATATTTTCCATGTGGAAAATCCTGGAAAAATCCTTTCCTACCCTGACAATGACAGACTGTTGTCTTCCCGATATTATTCTACAGACTGTGTCTGTGAAAAATCTTTTCTATCCTCTCATAATAGTCGACATACTGACTATTGATTTAATAGCGTTTCGGACGATTGAGAGTGATTCCCATACCCTTAAGGGCAGTCACAGACTGGCCCTTAATAACTGGCGCGCAGTCATCAGATTAGCGCAGAAATCCTGTTTAGCAGTTTCAGAATTGCTGAAAATCCTTTCGCAGCTGCAGGCTCGCGATTCAGAAATCCGACACCCGAAACCTCATCCTCCAAACTTTAGTAATCATATAATTGAAATTTATAACTGTATTAGCTAGCAGGTCCAGCTTGCTGAGAGCTAGAGCGCAATTCTCAGATTGCTGATTATTGAGCAGATATTTATTTGCTGTAGAGTATAATAATCTTATTATTGATTCTCTTTTCCCTATACCCTGTACCGTATACCCTATACCCTGCACCCTATTCTCTATAATTTACACCCTATATCGTGCTCTATTTGACGATATCTTAAATACCACTAACAACTCCATAGTTCCGCCATACCGTTACTCCATAGCCCTCACCTTAAACCCCATAGAAAAACCACATCCCGGGCTTGCAGGTACAGCTTGCTCGCCGTCAATTCGCAGCTGGTTCAGATTGCGTACTACCTTTATAAATAGAATTATTGGTAGGGATCTGATAGTCAGATCCGTCTCCTTGTATAGGGTTATCTTAATCTCCCTTAACACCCACCCTGTATTCAAAAGGCCGAGGGCCGAATTGGCCAGCAACAGCACGGGCAAACACTCTTCCCCTGGAAGTAAAAATCTCGCGAAAGAAGCAGAGGGTAAAGAATCAGGATAGAGGGAGAAGTGTAGGTCCGGTAACTCCACCTGTCAGTATGGCTACTGACCCTGACCCATACCCGACTGTAGCTAGTCCGCGTCGTAGCAATACTTCGCAATTATTAGTAAACCTAGAGGGTGGAATAGGACATGCTAATAAAACTGACGTCTCTGAACGTGGGGCTAAGACATCTGGCGCACAAGAAAATCGCGAAGAGGGTTTAGGTGAATCCTAATCTGCGATGAGTGTACACGGAGAAGAGACTACTCATCAGGATGATGAAGTCGTACAGGCGGTCCGCCGGGAGGACCTCGCAGAACGCGAAGCCGACCCCAGAGTGTCGTGGGTGTATCGGCTGAATAAGGAGGAAGCGGTCGGCTACCTAGAGAGTCTCGGCCTGTCGGCAGCGGGGACTGTGAAGGAGCTGAGGAGGAAGATGGTCGAGCACCTTCGATCCCGGACCGCTGCTGCCTCTCAACCAGGTACAGAGCCGGCACTGTCCCGCTCTTCAGGCACGTATAGTCAGGGAGAAGTCTGCGACAAGGTAAGAAGTTGGAATTTACATTTTGATGGTGTATCAGATGCTCCCAGTTTCATCGAGAGGCTCACGGAACTCCAGGGCGCATATGGGATCTCTGGGGAGCAATCTCTTATAGCCCTGCCGGAGGTGATGGAGGGAGGGGCCCTACATTGGATGCGGAATCGTCGCTCCCAGTGGAGGACGTGGGCTGATTTTGTAGAGGCATTTAAACTCCGTTATTATCCTCATTCTTATAGTAACGACCTTGAGTGTCAGATCATTGCAAGGAAGCAGAGGGAGGATGAACCGGCTGATGAGTATGCCGAAGCCTTGCTTACCTTAATGAGATGGTTAGGTAGTTATGAGGGGGATAGGATGCTTCAAAGATTGTATTTAAATTTATTACCACGGTATAAATTATATGTTCGTAGTGTAGGGGTTAAAAATGTAGATGAGTTGTTAGATGTAACCAGAGAGTATGAGGCGATTCGTGCTGAAGAGAGAAACGGGAGGTTATCTCTGAAAAGCACAAAAAGTGAAGAACAAGAACAGAGTGATTTTCAGTCTAAAGCCGCACCGAAAACGCGAGAAAATAGGGTAGGAGAAATCCAAGATCCTAAGTGTTGGAATTGTAATAGAATAGGGCATTGGAAGTCGAGTTGTCCCGAAATTTCTAGTTGTCAAAAGTGTAGAGAAATTTTTGATTATCGTAAATGTGTCTCACAAACCAATAAGATATCAGGAATCGCTGTAGTGAAGTCATCACGTGTTTTAAGTACGAGGTCAAAGTTGGGGGATGAGTGCATTTTTATTGATGTAGAAATTGCAGGGCAAAAATGTATTGCACTATTAGATATGGGAGTAGAGGTATCCTGTATTAGTGGAAAAGCTCTTAAAGTGTTACAGCAAGTAGGGTGTGTTAGAAAAGAAAAGTGTAGTCACCATGAAGTATTAACTAATAGGAAGTATAATAATTTTTCCACAAAAATTATAACTAATTTAAAAGTAGAAAATATTTTAGTTTCATTTCAACCGGTAGTTGTAGAGGGGCTTTCCCATGATGTGTCATTGGGTATGTCGTTTATGAAACAGCATAATATGAGTATTCAAATGCGTGATAGAATTGTAGAGTGGGAGCCTAGTATAGTTGATAGTGGAGTAACAGGTAGTTCAAAAGGTGAAGAGATGTCTAAGTCTTGTATCTCAGAAGTTGCTACAGTAGCTAGCGAGAGACGGGAGAGTGAGAGTGATGGAGATGGGATTTATGTCCATGTGGGAGTAGGTGGAATGGATCTCAATGCTTCAATTGATACGACGACAGATAAAACATTTATCTCTTCTGAAGTAGCTAACCGTCTTGGAGTAGAGGGGGAGCCCATATTACCGGTTATCGTTTGTGGGAAAAATTATAATTGGAAGGTATCTATCACATCTAATATAAACTCGTGAATGGTTTTAGGGTTGAAAAATCTCCATGATATGAGAGCTGTAATAGAGTTACAGCCTCATGGTATTTGCTTAAGGAGTAGGGATGATGAGGGAAAATTATCAGTTGTCTCCGGGATGGAGAAGGTACAAGCTCCTGTAAGCGGGAAAAAAGTAAAACTCCATAAAAGAGTTGAATCTATTAAACTTTATACCTGTCCTAAAAATACAGAGAAGCAGGGGAATGCTTTAAATATTAAGAATAGACAGGATAAAGTTGTGGTATGGGATGTACTGTCACGATTTTCTCATAGAGAGGGGGGCGAGTTGAATAGCGCTAACTCAGGTTGTAGTGCAACCCATTCAATTGGAAATCGCCATAGTGGTAGCAAATTTAGTGGGAAAGGAGAATTTAAAACCCGATCCGTGGTAAAGAGATCAGGGGTGAATGACTTTGATAATAATTTATCGTATTACAGTTTTCAATGGTATAGGGGCCGACGGAGAAGAGCGAAAGAAATAGGTAGTATTGCTGATGTATGGAGCGGGTTGCCGAATGTGCGTTTCAAGGCGCTCAAGTGTAGAAACAGTACTGTATTGATTAGGTAGATCTGTAATATGTTCCATATGAGGGGTGAATGGTTCTCTTTTCATCTTTCATCTTTTTCTCCTTTTTCTTTTCATTCTTCACAGGTGCTGCGCCGTTTTACTTTTCCTTTCTTTTCAGATTACTCCATACCTGTGTTGCTGTCGGCTAGGGGCTGTCGTTATCGTGTTATCGGGAGATAATGAGCGACGAAGTCTATTGCTAAATGCTGTTATAACAGTTGGAGCAACAGGTTATTTCTTTTTCAGCGTTAGGTGATGCTTATCTTGTGGCTTCGAGAAGCCTGACCTACTGCACTAATTATTCTTCTTTTCAGCTTGACATTCTTCTTCATCTCTCTCTTTATTCGTCCTGTTATCTTCTCTCTTTCACTTCCTTCTTGTTTTCTTGAGTGCTGTACTTCAAGTGTGTGATCTTGGGTTCAACACGGGGTCAACCGGTACCTCGGATGCTGTATTTTCTTCTCATTGCCAACCCCCCCCCCCTCCTTAGTAGGAGTGGGGTGTCACAAAGTGAATTTTTGTGACGGATGGAGAGCCGTCGTCTAGTGTAAAATTAGCGAATTTATTCTGTTTTAGAATTAGAATAGGGTCGACTTCCAGATATATCTGGTTGGACTTGGAGTAATGTACGCACATTATCACCATCGTCGCCAATCCCTATGAATCAGCAGCAGCCGTATCATCAAAACGATAAGCGGCTACCGAGTCGGGTTGGTATCGCTCTTCATGAAATTTCTGGAATAGAAATATTGTTTACCGGCCTGAATTAGTGTAGCAATTAGTATCATTGTCATCAGTAGCTGCACCCTTAGCATCAGGAGCAGCTGAGTCAAACCCTGTCACATGACCAGTGGCGTGATCGTCTTTTCAGACTCTCATTGGTCGGGGAGCTCTTTTCCCCCGGCCTCCTAATTTTCAGCGACCCCGTGCTGCTTCAAGAAGACCTGGGAGAGAAGCAGTTGTTCGGTGAACGGGTTTGTGTACGGCCGCGTTCCGAGCGGCGCTCCTAATAGTGGTGTACTAGAGGGTTAATATTCTATTCTGTATTTTAGTGAATGGAATGGAATATTGTATGTCGAATTGCCGACTGTATTTGAAGATAGAACTTCCTGGGGGATTTTCTTTCTTGTCGGTTATTTTTCCTAAATTCGTATCACTGGGGGTGAATGAGTTATCCTTGGTTTTGAAACCTGTAAGGGATCTCAAGTTTGTGCTACGAATAGTTGAGTGGGAAATTTAGCTAGGCTCTTAAAGCAGATTATTTTTGAGGGCTTAATTCTTAAGTCTCGACTCTGTCGCTTTACGACGTTTTTAACTTATAGTACGGGAAGTGGGAATCGGTTCGCTATTCTCCGTATCAGTATCCACATCGATTCAGGTAATTGTATGTCAGGACTGGTAGTCCGTATATTTTTCCTTCTCTGTAGTAAGGTGGCCTTTAGTTTAAAGAGTAATTTTTCTCCATTGAATTTTTATTCTTGTAGGGAAATCCCTGTCCTTTTTGAGAATAGTTCTACTCAATTAATTTTTATTCTTGTAGGGAAATCCCTGTCCTTTTTGAGAATAGTTCTACTCAATTAATTTTTATTCTTGTGGAAAATCCCTGTTCCTTTTGAGAATAGTTTTCTCGATTAATTTTGTCCCTGCAGAGGAATTATTATCATTCATAGTATGTTTTCCTTGCTTGGTTTTCATACTATAGAGTGGCCCAGTCTTTTAACTTTTCTTAGCAGTTTCTGACTTGCTGTAATACCTAGTAGGAAATTCCAATCATTTCCTTGAGAACTCAGGTACAGCTTGAGTTCGTCCTTGTCGAAGTTGGTAGACTGCGACGTCCTTTCTCTTTCTTTCCCTTCACTTTCCCTATTCTAAAATCCTTCTAGCTCTCAGGTACAGCTTGAGGACTTCCTTGCCAAAGTTTCTAGACTGCGGCATCCTTTCTCTTAATTCTTCCTGTGTTGAAATCCTTCCTGATCTCAGTTCCAGATTCGAGATTGTCCTAGTCGCAGGTTTTCAGACCCGCGAATCCTTTCTAAAATTCTCAGAAACCTGTCTCCTTTAATAGCAAATATTATTTGCTGGCTTTACCTGTGGAAAATTCACGAATTTTCCTGTGATCTCAGTTGCAAATTAGAGATCGATCTTTTGGTAGTCCTTAGACTGGCAATTACTTGGAAAAGTCTATTGAAATCTTTTCCTGAATTAGGAGTCTTTGACTCGATATTTTCCATGTGGAAAATCCTGGAAAAATCCTTTCCTACCCTGACAATGACAGACTGTTGTCTTCCCGATATTATTCTACAGACTGTGTCTGTGAAAAATCTTTTCTATCCTCTCATAATAGTTGACATACTGACTATTGATTTAATAGCGTTTCGGACGATTGAGAGTGATTCCCATACCCTTAAGGGCAGTCACAGACTGGCCCTTAATAACTGGCGCGCAGTCATCAGATTAGCGCAGAAATCCTGTTTAGCAGTTTCAGAATTGTTGAAAATCCTTTCGCAGCTGCAGGCTCGCCATTCAGAAATCCGACACCCGAAACCTCATCCTCCAAACTTTAGTAATCATATAATTGAAATTTATATACTGTATTTAGCTAGCAGGTCCAGCTTGCTGAGAGCTAGAGCGCAATTCTCAGATTGCAGATTATTGAGCAGATATTTATTTGCTGTAGAGTATAATAATCTTATTATTGATTCTCTTTTCCCTATACCCTGTACCGTATACCTCATACCCTGCACCCTATTCTCTATAACTTACACCCTATATCGTGCTCTATTTGACGATATCTTAAATACCACTAACAACTCCATAGTTCCGCCATACCGTTACTCCATAGCCCTCACCTTAAACCCCATAGAAAAACCACATCCCGGCTTGCAGGTACAGCTTGCTCGCCGTCAATTCGCAGTTGGTTCAGATTGCGTACTACCTTTATAAATAGAATTATTGGTAGGGATCTGATAGTCAGATCCGTCTCCTTGTATAGGGTTATCTTAATCTCCCTTAACACCCACCCTGTATTCAAAAGGCCGAGGGCCAAATTGGCCAGCAACGGCACGGGCAAACACTCTTCCCCTGAAAGTAAAAATCTCGCGAAAGAAGCAGAGGGTAAAGAATCAGGATAGAGGGAGAAGTGTAGGTCCGGTAACTCCACCTGTCAGTACGGCTACTGACCCCAACCCATACCCGACTGTAGCTAGTCCGCATCATAGCAATACTTCGCAATTATTAGAAAACCTAGAGGGTGGAATAGGACATGCTAATATTATAATAAACCAATAAACCAATAATTGATTATTCAAAACAAGAATGTAACTGTTAATATTACATCAGATATACTGGTATCAGCTATATTCTATAGAAGGCATTGACAAGACAGAGGACCAGCAACGTTGTTCTCCTATTTTTCCCCACTGCCGTAATAACGGTTTATTTCTGAGGAGAATCTAATTTTTCGCTCGCTAACCATCTGCGCATGCGCAGTAGATTTACTATACGCTCCCAAATCATTCGCGCATGCGCAGAAGAGTTTCTTTACCTCCCTAATCAGCTGATTGTAAGCAGCTCGCCAAAAAGTCGGTAATTGTAACTCCGCCGATATAAGTAATTTAACAGGTTTGGGCAGTTGTAGAAAAAATTTTGTATGTAATTCGTGCGTAATGCTTCTTTATCGCTCTTGCAAAATTATCATGCTCCGCTTCGCGTCGCGTGATAACTGTTTTGCGTGAGCGATAAAGTCGCACATTACGCTCTTAATACATAAAAAGCTATTTTCATATCATATACAGTTCAATAATTATTTTCTTAGTCTATATTATGTAAATTCATCTATAATTTTGCTGTATTGTAAGCTATTGTATATAAGTAGTGTATAAGATTTTTGTGTAGCCGAGATATTAAACTAGAACTTAGAATACGCATGCTGCGTTGTTATGTGTTTTCTACATTGCTGTACGGCATGGAAGCATGGACTTTGAAAAAGAAAAACCTCAAAAACATCGAGGCATTTGAAATGTGGTGCTATAGAAGGATGTGGAGAATACCATGGACAAGAAAAGTGCCATGTAATGAGGGGTGAAAAGTATGAGCTGTTGAGACTTATATTGCAGGGAAGGATCATGGGAAGGAGGAGTGTGGGAAGAAGAAGGATATCCTGGCTGCGTAATTTAAGAGAATGGCATGGCTGCAACTCAAGGGAACTAACTATTCAGGGCTGCAATCAATAAAGTGAAATTGGAGAAGGAACCAGAATAAGAAGAACTGTATAAGCCAGTATATATTGTAATCTACATAAATAAATTACTCAATCAATCAATCTCTTTCTCCCAACATATCTACCATCTCACTATCTCTCTTTTTCTATCTCCATCAAAGTCCATTAGATAGATTAGATGGAAGCAGAAAAGAAAAAGCGCCGATCTATACAGCGGTGGACACTTCTATATACGTAATATATATATATATATATTATAGTGACACACTTCACTGTCTTAGAATTTACTATCAGCATGTCTTATATTATAGAACACCGCCATATTGCTTCCCATACGACCAATATGCTGACAATACAATACAGTGAATGAATCTGCCAGGTCTTCTTTTCAGAGACACATCCATCAAGACAAAAACGTTAGGGTAGAGAGGAGGGGGTGAGGATATTGGCAATTGGTGACGGTAGGGGGTCCTTAAATGTCCTTTTCCTCCACCTTCTTCTTCTTCTTCCTCTTCTTCTTCTACAGTCTTCCTTCTCCTCCTATTCATCTCCTTCTTCTTCTTCTTCTTCTACAGTCTTCCTTCTCCTTCCTATTCTTCTTCTTCTTCTCCTTCCTATTCTTCTTCTTCTTCTTCTTCTTCTTCTCTTCTTCTTCTTCTCTTCTTCTCTTCTTCTTCTTCTTCTTCTTCTTCTCCGCCTTCTTCCTCTCCTCTTCTTCTACAGTCTCCTTATTTCTCTTCATCTCCTTCTTTTTCTCCTGCTGCCCTCTTCTCCATCCTATTTTTCTCCTGTCCTTTTCTTCATCCTCCATCCTCTTCCTTTTTCTCCTTCTTTATTCTTAGCTTCATTCTTTTCATTTTTCTTGGTCATCACCTTATTTTTCTTCTCCATCTCCTTCTTCTTTTATTCTGCTGTCCTTCCTCTTCTCCATCATTCTAATCCTCTTGCCCTCTACTGCATACTTCTTCTTGTCATGTCATTCTCATTTTCTTCTCCATCTTCTCCTTCTGTCTCTTCTCCTGCCTTCTTCTTCACTTGTCCTCTTCAAAATTGTTCTTTTTCTTATTCTTCCTCTTCTTCTTATTTTCTTCTTCTCTTCTTCCTCTTCCTTTTCTTCGATGTTTTGGTAGAGAGTTAGTGGGGAGGATATTTTTAATATTCTTTCCGAAGAATGGACATTGATATGTCCAAAGCTCCGCCAATTTATGTAGATGCATAACAATATAATTATCTATAGTTATTCCATTTATTGTATAAAATACTATTATCATAATACAATTATGACATTGGAGGAAAAACTAGGCTGAGCCTGTTTATATAACAAAGCCCTTTGTATTATATTACAAATTACTTTTTCATATCATATACAGTTCAATAATTATTTTCTTAGTCTATATTATGTAAATTCATCTATAATTTTGCTGTATTGTAAGCTATTGTATATAAGTGTATAAGCCAGTATATATTGTAATCTACATAAATAAAGTACTCAATCAATCTTCTTCTCCTTCTTCTTCTTCTCTCTTCTTCATGGTCATCATCTTCTTTATCCTCTTCTGCTTATTCTTATGCTGTCCTCTTCTCCATCAATCTTCTTATGTCTTTTTCACTTCCTTCTTCTTCTCATGTCTTTTTCACTTCCTCCTTCTTCTCCCTCTTTTTCTTCTTCTTCTTTTTCTTCTCCCTCTCTTCTTCATGGTCATCATCTTCTTTATCCACTTCTGCTTATTCTTCTGCTGTCCTCTTCTCCATCAATCTTCTCATGTCTTTTTCACTTCCTTCTTCTTCTCCCTCTTTTTATTCTTCTTATTCTCTCTTCTCCTTCTTCTCTCTCTTCTTCTTCTTCTTCTTCTACTTTTCCTCCTTCTTATTCTTCTCCTACTAGGCCTGACTGAATAACCACATCCGTAGAGCATAGAGCAGAGGATATTGCGTCTTCCGGTGACGTCACTCTGTCATCATAAACTCACTTCTTGACAGTCTTCTTCACATCTCACTATTTTCAATTTTTATTTTCAAACCTACCCAATTTTTCAGCACAGCATGTGTAATATTGAGAAGTTAATATGGTATTTAAAGTTATATCAAGAATTTGGGTCTATTTTTCAAGGTAATAATTCAAGTATTCTTGAATACTAACGGCCGGTTTCCGAGCTCGGGATTTGGCTAAGTTCTAGACTTTAAACAGCTGGAGTAAGAAAATTGGCTTTCCGAAACGGGGCGTAGTCGCAGTCATTGTCAAAGTCACGTTTGAATTAAATTTCAAGAAACTAGAAAATTGAACACAAAATAAAATAAAGAGAAAATAGTGTAAAGTTTCAGCTATTTTTAATTATATAGAAATGTTTAATTTCGTCAAGGAAAAACGTTTCCAATTATAGAAATGAGAAAATAAAGACTGCGACTAGGCCCCGTTTTGGAAAGCTAATTTTCTGACTCCAGCTGTTTAAAGTCTAGAACTTGGCTAAATCCGGAGCTCGGAAACCGGCCCTTATTTACTTGAGTTAGTCATTATAGCAAAGGTAAAATTGATTCATTATTCATTAATTTATCTATTTATTGTACAAAACACTATAACCTTCGCTCTGGAGTACAAAAGCATACAAAATTTATAACGAAAGAAGAAATTATAATAACATTCATACAGAAATGTTTTATCAAATCACAGTAAATTTAAAATTAAATCCCAGAGGAATGCAAAATTTCTCTCCCAATTTTTTACAAAAAGTTCATGTCGTCCAAAGTATTATCAGGTTATGAATTCACACATCACTGTTTTGCCACTTAATTCTCGTTCCAGGAATAGTTATTTGAAAATTTGGGAGGCTGACTCATTGTCAACAGTCTACATAAATATTTCATATCTTTCACAATATATAGTCTACAATAGTATGCCGTGTTAAAACTTGATTGAAATTGATTGTACCTCAATAAATTCGGGAAAATGTTTAATGAACAAAGCAATGTTGATTGTTTTTATGAAACATAATATAGCATTTCGTAATGGATATAGAAATTCAAGATTTATTTTAAATATCGGGAACCGAGCTTTAAATCTGTAAATTCAAGATTTATTTTAAATATCGGGGACCGAGCTTCGCTCTGGAGTACAAAAGCATAAACAATTTATCACGAAAGAAGAAATTATAATAACTTTTTGTGTAGTTGAGAAGTTGATATTGTCGTAATTATTCATATTGAATGGAAAAGACTAAGAAATTGTCAAAAACCACAGATTTATTGATACTTAGAAAGACCGGTTTCGGTTATTACACCATTGTCAATCTCTGATAAACGGAGTTTATCTAAGTATCAATAAATCTGTGGTTTTTGACAATTTCTTAGTCTTTTTCATTCAAAATTATAATAACATTGATACAGAAATGTTCTATCTAATCACAGTAAATTGAGATTAATTCCAAGAGGAATGCAAAAATTTCCCTCACAAAGGCCCAGTTGCACAAAAGCCGGTTAAATTTTAATCCTGATTAACTTCACGTGAACCAAATCAGAGAAGACCATTTCGAAAAGAAGGATCTACTGGAATTAATCAGGATTGAAAATAACCCGGCTTTTTGCAACCGGCACTAAGTACCTGATTGAATGATTAAAAGAGTTCAACAGCTGAGTCATAATTTTGACACAGTCCCACACACATGAACTCGCTCAGTCACTTCCATCACCAACAGACGACGAAATAATTATGATCAGCTGTTTTTCCAAGGATGAATAATAATTATCCTTTCAATGTCCTTCAGCGAATTTTCCCAGGGATGAGACCTAGTGCAATCGAATCTTTATATTATAAACCTACTATGTTCTGAATTTCGTGGAAATCGTTAGAGCCGTTTTCGAGATCCGGTGAAATACAAACATATAAACATCTAAACATACTAACAGAAGTTGCTCGTTTGATAGTATAAGATTTATTTTTAGTAAGAGACTACATGACATAAGTCATACATGCAAAAAACGTAGGCTATCACATTCAAGTACCTACTGAGAAATATATACATGACTAAAAGAGACGGAAAGTACACACAGCTTTTCATTCGAGATAAGGTCATTCTAACACAGAATACTATTTCAGTTCCTATAGACTGAAATTTCGTTTCTTATCTCTGAACAAAACATGAGTCAGTAATTGCTTCTATTGTTTGAGTGCAGTAGGATAATTGTGATTTGACAGTCGGTTTTCAATTCAAATAGATGCTAATTACATTTGCTCATTACCTATGATGGTTTTTTGCTATTTTTTCTCATTTACAAGTAACGTAACTGAAGTAAGGTCTACGTTAAAAGGCAGTACTTGATTAACATTGGTGTTGCTATCCTTGTCTATCATTTGACAAGACAGATAGTGCTATCCTTTTATAGCTCCCCAACGTTGCTAGATTGTTTTTCAACAGTGTAGGAGTAGTATGATTGATTAAAAAAATATTCCATCTCAATTGATATATTATATGGAAGAATTATTATTCTATAATATTTTAATATGATTTTCCTTAGAATGACTATTGTTTTTGTTGAAAATTCAATTTATTTAATTCAATTCATTTATATTTAAATTCAATTTATTTAATTCAATTCATTTATATTATTGATATATTATATGGAAGAATTATTATTCTATAATATTTTAATATGATTTTTCTTAGAATGACTATTGTTTTTGTTGAAAATTCTATCTCAATTGTGAATATTTATTATTGATAAATGAAGAAGGATTATTCTATAACAATTTAATATGACTTTTCTTAGAATGACTTTCCAATTTTTGTTGATGTGGCGAAGTTTGAACAATAATATCCTCTCTACCAATTGACCACGAATATATATTTAACCACTAATATGAATACCTAGTGTCGGTTGCACAAAAGCCGGTTGAATCAGTGGTTAATTCCACGAGAACCAATCAGAGAAGCCGTATTTTTTAAAGAAGTCTTATCAAGAAGGCCTTCTCTGATTGGTTCTTGTGAAATTAATCACTGTTAAAATTTAACCGGCTTTTGTGCAACCGGGTCCTAGACACAAAAGTGCAATGAGGGCATCCACATTACCGCATGTTTGAGGAACAAGTTACAAAGTCCATCAGATAATTCTATTGGATTTAATAGGAGTTTTGCTGCAGGATGTTGTACTAAAATTTTATTGCAATAGAAACGTGCTTCAAGTGATGAAAACCAGTTGCCCAAAAGCCATTAATGGCAAAACCAGATCATTAACTTCTTATCAACGGAACGAACATTTGCAATCAATGAGGAAAACTGATTATTCTTTCAAAGCTGCATAATTTGATACAGGGTAATGTAGTACTAAAGTTTTTATCTTTAAAAGTAAAAACCCAATTATTCGGTGATGTTATAATCCTGTCAACAACATTGCAACAGATTTAGGTGAAATTTGTTGAATGAGAATTGATATTGTGGAATTTTTCCATAATTGAAAAACAGTTTCATTTTGTCAAATCCAAATTATTATAATAATTAGACATTAATACAGAGCTGCAGTCTCGTGCTCAAACCAGCACATCTCTAGATGTTAATTTATTGAAGATGTTTATCTTCAGATTTAGGTAAGGTGGAATGAAAGAAATTTTGTCAGTTCCACATAATTTATTTGAGCCAAATTTCAGTTTCAATACACTTAAGGCATCATCATCATTGACCTTAAGTGCATAGTTTGGATTTAATAATTCATATAAAACTATAAAATCTCTTTCATTTCACCTTTATATTCAAAGAAATTCCACAAAACACCCGTTCCTAGCGTAAATTAGATTAATATAACCTAACTGCATACCAAGAGGGTTCCTACCTAAGGGCCGTTTGCACTGTTTAAACAAAGTCTCAGCTCAACTTGGATTTAATCAATGTCCTTTTTTGTTTGCTAAGTTATATTGAAATTAAAACACCAGCTGATTAATTAAGTTTAAGGTTTCATTGAGCAAACTGTATTTTCTTGAGCTTCCTCCTAAGTCTTAATACGTACAGCAGTGTCCCCAGGTAGACTAAAATTTATTAAAAATTTGTACAGTTATTAAACCATTTTGCTAACAGATATTTGGTATTCTACACCAATGACTGTTGATAAATCATAAAAATCAACCTGTATAAACACAGTAAACCATAGTTTGTTTCTCAGTAGATCAAATATGTAGGCCTATTTCATTTTAATGAGACGTTTACAACAAATTAATGAACAAATGTGGCTTTTATTTAGGTGTAAAGGTGTATTTATGAACCAAAGAATCAATCCTAAATGACTGAAAAGGGATACAGTGACAGTTTCTATGAGAGATTGTTAAATTTATCTGGAAACATCGAACAAAAACACTGAAGCTACAAACAAATTGAGTATCAACACACTAATTTAGCTGCATAATACCAAAATTTCAACAGTAAATTATATGGTAAGACACTAATTTGGTATATAATTTGCTATTTTTGCGAATTTTATTCAACACAAGGGTTGGGTTATTTTGCAATGGCCTCCCTGTACTCAGAACGCTTCATGTCAACTGATTTTAGTCACTCTATTTTGTGTAATTAATATATATTGGGGGTGTTTGAGGTCAATTTTAGGTGATAAATAATAAAATGGTGAATTTTACTTACGCGGCTATGCTTTTAGATAGCGGCCAACGCTCCATTGTAGCCTGATATTTCATATTCTCGATCTGCTTCTTCAAAGCGTCTTTGTCCATGGCTTGCAAAACACTGGGATCCATATCGAAACGCAGACGACGCTAGGAGAGGTCACGTGACAAAAATGGCGCCTGCGTACAAACAATTCAAATTGAAAATTCGACTCACACTCTTGTTTTACTGGTGTTTTGGCAGGTAGAAACCGCTAACGTAAGTCAAAATACGTGGTAAAATAATTTGTAGATTCAATTTACAACGTACCTGCCAACATGCACACATAAATCGATGTTTTCAGAGGAAAATGCAAGTCAAACACTTGTGAGGTGGATTGAGGAGGTACTGATAAAGGATGATAAGCCGTTAATGGTTTTTGGTTTACAAGGATTACAGCGTTGTAATTCATGAAAAGAAGTTGGATGAATATAGAATAGTGTAGACATTTACCAATAATTTGTTTTTATTGTATATTCATCAATGAAGCCGGTGTAATACTGGAAAAAACCGTGTGTCTATTTATTTCTTTATAGAAACATTAGGCCTAGGTACATAAAAAAACTGTCTGTATTGGGACGTCCAATATTATTTATAGAATTATAATTTAGTAGAAGAAAGCTGAATAAATATAGGATCCTCTAAAAGTGTATTAATGGATTGGTTTTAATTGCATTATTCACTTATAGAGCAGGTATAATACCAGAAAAATCAATCCTAACTATTTTTCTTTGCATAAACAACACTTGAGAAAGCATGAAAAAACTACAGGGTATTCTATCAATATTAACATGGTTGATGACTAAATTGAATTGGGATAATATAGTTATAGTGAGGTCC